>NC_048414.1:15293433-15488845 GCF_013103735.1 Etheostoma cragini
GAGAGAGAGAGAGAGCGCCTTTTAGTGTAATTAGGTAATAAATCAGGAAGTTGTGTGGCTCTCTGTTTGGCATCATCAAGAGACGGATCAATAGAGGAGTCAATTCCAGTGAGAGGGTACCAAACCCAGCACTTAATTATTAGCATCCAGACTAGTATGTGATTAGTTAGAGTCCACTCGCTTTTATTTAAAGCAAAACAAAACAAGCAGCTTTGTTCTCTGCATATATCAGCCTTTGTGTCTTGGTGTCACGTTCCTGTGCTAAAATGCCTATTAAGAAATTGCAAGAGTAAGACATACTGCTGGAGCGACGACAACTTGAATTCATGCCGATTGGGTGTGGATAAATAAGAGTCATAGCAAACAGCACATTCTGCAGGAACAGCCTTTACCGACACTTCAACGGAGACAGAGCTCAGCGACACCAGAGGGAAAAGGGGATTGCTACCTTGTCAGTGGTTTGCACATGTTAGCTTCTCCAAATTTAGTGCTCCACAAAACACACCATCGTTGATAATATCAGTAATTGTATCACTTAGCCAGCTCAGTAAGATTATGTGTGATCAGTATACATCACAGAAGAAAGCTAAAGACTCTATCATCATGTCAAAATGTCAGAAAGATTTATTTGTGGTATAAGACATTTAAAGCATTGGCAACATCTAATGACAAACTTGATTATAAGCGCCACCTTTAAACAGATATCACCTGAAAATCCCCATAATGGCTATTAGCAATCACACATCCTTGCAGATATCTGAGAAAGGCCTCCTATCCAATAATCTCAATCTTTTTTAATCTGCAATGCTCTCAAGTAGCTCCCACTACCTGACACTGGCTTTCCCAGAGCGCTAAACACTCAGTAGAGCTCCCGCTTGTGAACGCAGCGATTAACCACCCCAAGAAGCAGAGACAAGTGGGCCGCTAGCTGCTTAAACTTTTTCACCAGATCCACACGAGATGTAAAGGGAATAGGGGGGGGGCCGGAGACTCATCCATCTGGCTGCTCTGGTCCAATCTCTCCACTTTAAGAATGTGTGAGTGGGGACAGTGGAACTATAAGAATATTTGTCATTCTTCACCAATGGCTCACACGACACTGGTCCTTTTTACTACCCTACGTAACGGACAGGCAGCCTGGAAAGAAAATCTCCCACTAACTTACACTTGTTACTCTGCAAGGGAGGTCAGGGTATCCCCAGGAATCTCCAGGAATTAAACGTAAGACTTTTTAATACAACATAGGATGTAATTTAATGCCAACTTCACAGCAGACAGTGACATGCAAGTCTAAAATGAAAATGCACAACTCGATACAGGAAAGAAAGAAAGAAAGAAAGAAAGAAAGAAAGAAAGAAAGAAAGAAAGAAAGAAAGAAAGAAAGAAAGAAAGACGGATGCATTGTCTTTCTTGAAAGAAGTGCCCTGGCTGAGGTGGAAAAGAAGATGTTTAGGTCTACATTTTGTGTACCACTTTCAGGTCTGTGGATGCGTTTACTCTAGAGAACAGAGAACCCAATGTTGGCACCAAACATCCACACTGAATTTCATCTGAGCATGTCGTCTTCTCCAGACAAAGCTCTAACACATACAGGGTTAATTTCTTGAGCTGTATAGTAAGTTATTATAAGCTGGTAGGTTATTAAAAGTCAGATTTTTCACTTTATTATGTTTTGCACCTGGGTCTGCTGCGCCCTACACGTCTTAATAAGAGGGCTTTTGTTGGTCAAAGCTGGCTGTGAGGGGTGAGATAGGCTGTGTGTGTGTGTGTGAGTACAGTATGTATGTGTGTCTGAATGTTGGGGGGGGGGGTTATTGCAACTTACACATGGCCCAACTCATGAGCGATGGTGAAGGAGGCACTAATTCCATTTTCCTCGCTGATGGAGCAGCTTCGGTACGGGTCGCACATGGTCCCCAGCTCCGCAAGCCCTACAGGATCACGTAGCCACACAGAAAAACTCCCAGATGAACATGAACACATAGAGACATGCAGCTATTTGAAAGAAAAACCCGCTGCCTAAGTGTTAAAGGCGATTAAACCATCAAAACTTCTGTTCCGTAAGAGAGATTAGCACTGCCACCAACTCCCTCCGTCCTCTCTCCCTCCTCCCTTTTCTACCACTCGGTTCTGTCACTATAATATTATTAGCTGACAGCATGCCATGAACTCAATACTGTGCAGTCTATGAGGAATGGTTACTGGACATGAAAGGGAATTGAAGGGGACTTGAGGTAGACATTTTTTGCAAAAGAGAAAAGGAAAAGTTTACCTAACGTGTCACATTTATCTTTTGCACGGCAGATGTCTTCCCTGAAACAGATGAATATACAGTGCTGTTAGCCATTTTTCACTTTTTTGGAGAAACTTGGCTTTGCTTTCAAAATGAGGATGGCAAATGAGTGTGTACCTGGTAATGAGGAGTGCTGTGTCATGGTGAGTAGGATGGCTGTCATCCTGGACGTTTTGGCTCTGCTGCCAGACACAGAAGTTGTGGAGAGTCGTGGCAGCATTGAAGCTCACAGTGGGCCCTTCCTGTTTTGGATGAAACCCCATTGTGGATGTGACTAAAAAAACTGTAGTAATAGCTGAAGTTAGTATGTCTCAAAATCTCATGAAATAGGGATAGTCGTATTCTGCTATTTTTGTTCATTGTGACTACTGGTTATGATAACATTTTACTCCCTTTGCTGTCTTTGGCAAAAATGACATATATTAGATCGTCATTCATTCTTTCAATTATATTTAGTTCCCTTGAATTTACTGGTTTAAGAATCAGTTACAGTGACCAAATAAATTACAGTAAGCTTCTTCAGCCAACTCACATTTGCAGGTGGCTAGCTGCCTCACTATAGCATCGTTTGTTTTCCAAGAAGACCTTTTTTGAGACATGAAACTGACAAGGCAGGCAGTGTCCTTTCAAACGGGCCCCACAGAGAAAACGGCAGGCCAGGGACACCTGCACTGACGTCAGCCATATTTGAGACCTGGATACGGGTTGCATTAAACACCCTGCACATACCTGTTCACTGTGGACAACGACTAGCTTGACAATCATGATGTTGATGAGGTTTCCTACACTGGGGTCCCTGTACACCGCTGCTACCTGTAACAAAGACAAAACACACAGACAAAAAATGCAACCCTCCACTAAGCTGAACCAGAGCACAAATATGGAAAAGGATGAAAGCTAGTGTCCTTCGCAACACTTGGAATAAGAACAAATATGAAGAAGAAAATGCAGCCATTACTTTCTTGGTTAAACTCCATGGGGTTTAATCCAAAAAACAACAGTTCATTGAAGTCGAAAGAAACAAATAATGTCTCCTTCAGGGTAAGTTTAATCAACAGGGTATTAATACCAATTACACCCCCCTCCCCCCATCCCCCCCTACACACCCCTCCCCCCCGCTACACACCCCTCCCCACACGCATCCCCACATACCTTGGCAAAGAAAATATAAACTAAAACCTGGACCCAGCAACAAATGTGAAACTTCAGCAAAGCTGGAGCTTAGAGTCCAGCAAAACATTCCCTCTGTAGTTTTTCCCCTACGCTTCTCTTGCTTTTCTCATGCACCCACGTCACGGTCAGCCAGCAGTCTCCTGAGGCCGTGTGCAGTCTCCTGACAGGAACTCATTAGTCCACTATAAACATTTAGCTTGTCTTAGCCTAGGGGGAGGCGTACATGGCCTAGGCCTGTCCAGAGTGGGCAAAGGGAGTCTGTCTTTGTATGCTCTAAGTCCAACTGTGACACAGGACGTTGTTCTGTGTGCTCTCATCCCGATGCATGTTATTGTATGATCAGTGCAAGAACCAGAAGTAAGGAGGACTGCAGCCTTTTCCGGACCATCACTACAGTATCTCACACAGCCAAGAGCAAGCTGTGAAGGTACAAAGAAATGTCAGCAGGGCCATAGCTACCACCAAGGACACTCTGTGGTCATATTATTGGTAATAGTTCTGTAAATCCTTTGGGGTTAAATGACAAGGAGTTTACATTGTTCGATAACACACATTTCACACATGGTGTTTTTGTAAGGCTGTTCCAGACATTTTCTACACAAAATATCTTAAAAAGTTGAAGGTTTTGAGTAGATTAAAATAAAAAGGTGTTTCACAATGTCGTTGTTGGTGGCTCATTAAACAAATCTTGGGTCATTTTTTGGAGGGAATATAGAAAAAGAAAACTTGCAGAAAAGAGATGTGACTTAGGCACTTAACATGACCAATACCTAAAAACTAAATGCATTCGACTTGATAGATTTCTTGATAGATGATTTTGGCTGGTTTGGTTAAACTGTGGCTAACATGACTGAGAGACTGTGATAGAGGAAAGGAAGAAAACTTGTGTGTGTTTGGGTGTGGGTCTGCACCACTGGTCTTCAGACATAAGCAAGGTAGAACTAATGTTTTGACTTCAAATCTGGCAATAGAAACTGGCCTGGCACATTTAACACGGACTGTGCTCTCACAAATTTACTTAAGGATAACACACCACTGACAATCATTACTGTGTTACATGTTAATAAGTGTTTTGAACTGTCTGTCATACTAGTGAGAGAAAGCGCAGGTACACATCCTTTAGGGCAATTGATAACCAATGCTGCTTTGACACACAGACTACCCCAACACTTTTACTCTAATATATAGAGAGATCAATCCCAGTGTTACTAGCTTAATTACCAGCCGGTTCTCCCCATCAGATATGGGACACATAAAGAGGTCAAGGTGCTGAATCAGGGTTTTACCAATTGACTGGGCCACTTTCATTGAAGCAGGGTCTACAACCAAATTGTCAAACAGTAAAATCTGAGGCTAGAAAACACAAACCTGGACTGGGGGATTTTGTTTCACATTTTAAAGCCAATGTTGACCAAATTACAAAATAAATCATGTATTATCTCTGGTATGCCATGACAGCTTGGGTTTTTATTTACCCTAGGTTTTGAGGACAAGTTTGGCTATTTCTGCCACCACTCCAATACCACGAAGGTAAATTTAATTATGGCCCGAGCATCAAATCAACTTCAAATTTGGTCCGTGCCATCTTAAGGTGATAAATTGTTAAAACCTTGACTTTTCGTCGAAGGGGCTGGCCATGGCGTTGCGGCCATTTTGTAAGTTTTGCCATCAAAACAGGAAGTTGTTGTAACTCAAGTGTACATTTTCTAATATGTCCCAATTTTTTTTATGATTGATCAAAGTCCGATCCTGAGTAGAACTCTATTCCAAAATTGACTCATAGTCATAGTGCCTCCTGCTGGCAACAGAAAGTAGGCCGAACCTTCAAGGTGCTATACTTTTACGAACTAATTTGTGTGTGCCATTTCCGGACCTTATTGCTGAAAAGTTATTAAAAGCTTGAGTTTTCGTCAAACAGTGTGGGTGTGGTGGACATTTTCTACGTTTAGCATGAATGAGGAAGTGTTTCTAATTTAAGTGTAGATTGTCCAATCACTTGTCCAATAACCAATCCCATGATTGACAAGGGTCCAGGCCTGAGGACATCTAAATGTCAATATTGACTCACAGTAATAGCACCCCCTGATGGCAACGGGAAATTAGCCTTTCATGACAAACATGGGAACATACAATTCCCATGAACTTTACAGTGTGGTCTACATTTGATATTGAACCGCCCCCTTTATTTTGACCACACCCCTGCACATCAGCCCATCCATTAATGCTTGCAGTTTTAATTCTTTATGTGTTGCTCACAGCCTTGAAAAACACTCCACAGCAACATATCTATATAAAAAGACAAAGGTACTCTGAAAAAATCCTGAACTCACTGTTTTTATAGGGACCATTTCCTGAAAATGTAGGTCTCATGAAAACTGACGAGGTCTGATTGTTGAGAGTAAAAGAGTCCTTTTTAATATAACGTTTTTCCAACTTTGTCTGAACCAAAAAAACAAACTGTTGCATTTAAAATTTTGTTTCAAAATTATGGAAAAGTCCAGCAAATCCTCTCACGTTGAGATCAACTTTGGTGAACCTTGAAACCTGAGTTTATGGTGACATGCTAACCTTAGCATGTTGCCAGTTGGCTAGTGTGTTAGCGGTTAGCTTGCTAGCTAACCAACTAACCTAGCAGTCGTAATGTCACCAAGCTTCTATTTCACAAAGATGCACAAAAATAATTTAGCTGTGTCACTTTGAATTGTGATTATGGCTTTCACAAAAAAATCGCTGAAAACCTGGACAGATAGCCTACTGTAAAACCAACATTTCTGCATGACAAGCTACCAATGTAGGTAAAGTAGTTAGAAATACATTATTTCAAAATAATACATTGGATTATTTTGTAATTTGGGTGAATCAACCATTTCAAAAGACGAACTGTATGCACATCCATATGTGTAACAATAACATAGTAGTGTGCATGTATACAAATGTATACGTATGTTCACAAAGAATGACAACATATCCCTCAAACTCAAACCAAATCTGATACTAACAATGACAAAATAAATATGAAAATAATATGTTTTAGAAACATTGTTTTACTTACTACTGACATGATTGTTAGGATGTAGTGCTCTAGGTTGCGTCCATGGTGACGCACCATTTTGGCATCCGCTGTCACCATCAGCTCAACGTAGCGAGGGTAGGAGAGGAAGCGTTTGCGTCTGTGTGAGGATGTGTGGTGCGTGCTGGTAGAGTTGTTGTCATAAATGTGTTGATCATCTATGGTGGCTCTGAGAGAGTCCAGCTCCTCTCCCATACCCCCAGTGCTCTTAAAAGCAACTGGCCTCTTGGAATTCTCTGTTTTAAGAAAGACAAATGATGATGAGTGATGGTGGAGAGGAAAAGCTGTAAGCAACATATTCATTAGATTTAAAATCTTGATAATATATGAAAATTGGACTATCAAATACTGAAATCTTTTCACACTGGACACCCACTGCTTTATGCTTTAAAAAGCATTTAATGAGAGAGCATGGTACATATACAGTTTAGAGCCAAGGGTTTTAGCTTAGCTGAATTCCAATGACATAACAGAAGCATGCTGGACTTGGCAAAAACCCGCCATATATTATTGTGTCATTCCAGGGCTCTGGAAAAGTTGTACCACATGGTCAGTTGTGGGCTTTGAGAATAAATGTTTTCAGGTCAGGCAATGTGCTCCCCTTCTGTTTGAGCGTAAGCCATACAAACTAAAAACAATCATGACAATTTTGACATTTTTCCAATTTGAAAAGGACTAGCCTCAGTATGCAATCTGCAAGGGGATATAAAAATCCTCAAATTATCTTATCTCTCTCACCCTGGCCAGTTTATAATCTGAAACAAATAAAATCAAATATATATGCAAGATTGAAAAAGTTTCATTTATAAACTCGCAGCAAACACTTTCAACGCCAGCCTCATCTGAGAAAAAAAAAAGAACCAGGATGTCCGCCATGTACTGTGCCTGCTCACTGGCATTTATTCAACTGAACTGCACGTGTTGAGTTGCTCATAAGCGATAGATTCCTTTACTGTGACAGAGTGAAATTAAAAGAGGGAGACGGAGGCAGAGACACATATTAGGAAAGAGCTTGTTTCATTGGAAGAAAGGAATAGACAAATCTGCAAATCTTACAGTTGAAGCTGATTTAATTACACATATACAGATGATTGACCATATCCACAGTGGTGTTTCTTAAGATTGTGGCCTTTTGAAAGAGTTTGGACGAGGCACAGGTAGGGCAGGGGAATAAAGGGGGGCCGCCTATCTAGACTCCACACAGGCAAGCTCCGAATTGTTAAAAAAAGTGTAATTTAGTTTGGGACACACAGCTGCAGCATTCCCTGTAATGATCAGCACATTACCCCACACTAAACACTACTTGAAGATCTGGGGTCCCTTTCTCAAGATAACTCTCTTCAACATCATCAATCAAGTTAATGATGAACACATCCAAAATCATCTTTATATTATGAAAATCAAAATGTTTCGACCGCATCCATAATTTATCCGCATTAAATGTATTTCAATAGCCATTTTGTGTTGTAATAGGCCATCTGAGGACAACGTTATTGAAAACAGGCTATTGTGCTGTCCAGATTTGGAGTGATAAATTGCCACATATGATATGGTATAAGAAAGACTGCTTGCAGTAGTTATTACCCTCTCTCAGCAAGGGGAAGATTTAGAAGCTGCTTGATATAGTGATAGATAAATGTAGCAGGGGCTAATAGTAAATCGTGCAACGCACAGACATGGCAGCTGCAAAGCGCCCAAGCTAGGGCTGCACAATTAATCAAATTTTAATCGCAATCCCAATTTTGGCTTCCCACGATCAAATTTGCGTGATTGAGTGACATTTTAAATGTATGATTCTGTTCATAGAACGCTCCAAGTCTTTTTCAAAGCCAATCTACCGCTCCCTAAAACCATTGTCTGATCATGTGCCAGTCAGAGTTGTTCCCAGCAACGCACAGCTTGGTTTCTAGATGTAGACAGTCACAGAGGACAGAGTAACATGAGAATAATTCCACAACAGATAGCAGTCGGTTGTACGTCGGTCTCAAGGTTTACCTGTTTACCAGTAAACAACTTTGTGTCCCTTCTGTGTTGATTTTCAGGCAGCACTGGCCAGTGCTAGTTAGTGTCTGTTAGCTCACAGGGCTCTAGGCTGCGGCTTACATTTTTCCTGGGTCTCACCGGTGCACCTAATGTCCTCGCATTTGCTGCCTCTTCACAAACGAAGCAATGTTGTTTGTATCAATACGGTTTAATCTTGCTTTACATGACCCATTTCTTCTGTAAGGCCATGCCTGTGTTTCAATCTCTCCTTTCACTCTCCGTGCAGCCCCGTCCCCATTCACTCACATACGTCTCCCAGCAACATGGAGAGACACAGCGGTAACAGCGCAGGTCCACACTTCTGACATTACTCTGCAGTTTTAATTGTTATTAACACAGCTGTATATTGTTAAGCCTGAGAGGCAAACCTGTATTTGTACCAGTGTTTCCACTGGTAACTCTGCTATCGCGGCCGCCACGGCAAAAACACAGAAGAAGTTATTGAATGCAACTAACTTCAGTTCATTGAATAATAGCATGTGGGACGGAGCCTGCTGGACCCATTCACTCTCCCTGTAAGTTACAAACGTCCATCGCACTCCCCCTCTCTCCATAGCTCTTTTAATCAGTTATTGTAGAAAACAAGTTTAGGAGCTCTCTCAGAGATTTTTTTTTAAATATATTCTAGGCTATGTCTTTCAGATAATTTTCATTTACAAGTGTTGCAGCTGTATATATGTACAACATACAACTTCAACATAAAAAGAATGTAGCACAATATGGATGTGAAAGGAGTTATAAATAGCCTATGTGACTATACAATTTGTTTTGGTTAAAATCAACAAATAATTGTAATATTTAATCGCAATCTCAATATTAATCAAAATAATCATGATTATCATTTTGGCCATAATCATGTAGCCCTAGCCTAAGCTGAGAATTCTTTGACAAGTTCCTTTTTCCAATTTTTTTTCAAATTACGGGAACATTTTTGACATCCACAATTCATATTATAACTTATATTGATGTGTACTTAATACTTTTATGTCAACAGTCAAAGCCTTCTGCGGTGTTTTGTGATGCCTTTAAAAAAACATGCATATCTGTGGGAATGAACAATTTTGAGAAATAAATTAAACATAAAACGACATTCAGCAAATAAAGGACTTTCAATAGTTTTGTAAATGTCAGTGTTTACGAGCCAAGCATAGTTTGGAGTCCGTCATTCTAAACAACCTCCTCAACTTTAGATAACCCGATTATAGTGAAGAGTGCCATTGTCTTCTGGAAACTCAGTCTTTCCAGACCGTCACAAACAGAGAGAGATTGTGTGAAACTTATGTCAGAGAAAAGCAACAACGATAAAAAGAAAGATTCTGAGCATTCCGAGATCATTCAAGTGATGCCCCCAGCGGGCACACGAGGCAGAGCGTGACTCCCTGGCACAAAGGCACACAGCTCTTGCTGCCGTGAGACCCAGCCCCATGCCAGTGCCAGCATCCAAGTCAGAGCCAAGCCTGTCTCCGCACACCGCCCGGGCAGCTGGGCCAGAACAGAGCTTTGTATTTTCCAGGAAAAATCTCTCCAAGGCCAAACTCACAACACTAAACCCCTTAAACAGACTCATCACTGCACACAGCCTGACATCAAAGGGATTATAAAAGCACAGAGGAATATCTATATTTACAGAAATTGGTATTGAGTCTCAGAGCAAGTGAGTGTGAGATGACAAAAGAGAAGAAAAAGAGGAGGAGGAGAAAATTTGGTGCCTGTTATAATAGCCTTTGAATCAGTGCAGATTAGCCACACACAACCTTTCTCAAATCGCCTTAGGTTGAAATCCCCCTCTCACTAGGTAGTGAGCTGCTACTTACACCATTAGAAGACAGGGGTGACTGCCCTGACACACCATCTCCCTTCGGCCTTTTGGCATCATATCAGCATCACCTACACATCTACATCTCTGTATTTTTCATGTTGAACTTGATTACCAAACATCAAATTATGTTACATTCAATTTCTTTTTAGATAGGAAAATCTTTCAGTTTCAACCCTCGAGTCTTTAAAAACCGTGCTCCAGCAGTTCTTCATAACAGAGAACAATAAAAAGGAGCCCCGCACGGCAAGAGTGTTAGCATTTATAAATGTAAATAAATGTAATGTAAATTGGTGGGCTCCAGTACGTAGCTGAAATAGACATACACCACACTCACTTTTCTGCTCTGCAGCTTACTTGACTTGTTAATTTAAAAAAAAAAATCTTTTAATCACTGTGCCAAAAGATAATCAAGCCCAAGGAATATTATAAAACAATGTTTTTCTAGTCAATCAATAACATGTGTAATTCCACACTAAGTACTAACAGTTTCATACACGTTTTAATATTCCTGTTGGGTTTGAATGCGTAAAGATGTTTACACTTATTTACATTCACTCATTAACAAGTATGGAAGCATGTTGAGGCTTGTATATGCACTTGTTGAGCATATACTGTTTGAGCCCATTCATGACCATACAGCCTGTTCTGAGGTATCTCATTGAGATTTCAATCTAGATCAAAGAGTTGCTCTTTGACTCTCCTTCAGCTCGCTGTCAAAAGTATCAATGCCAAGAGCCCGACAATAGGGAACACACATTTCATTGTTGAACTAATTAACATTCTTTTACAATGGCCCGCTGAGAGTTAAAGTGCGCTTTTCCCCGGGTGCCAATTAAACACACAGTATACCTTACATTAAGTATAGGCACTGCCTTAGTTCTATACGAGGTCAGACACTGGTTACTGACAGTACACCTCAAGAGAGGAAAAAAATGTTGAAACTCATGCAGACAGAGGCACAATTAAGTGCAATTCTGTGGCTAGACAGAGAGGAGCAAAGGCAGCTAATTGTTGCTGCTGAAAAAATGCTTTTAAAAGTGAAGTGGCATGGCTTTTGACCTTATTGGAAGAGCTTTTTACACTAAGAGCGCTCTCAAGGTTCAGTTGTTATTTTCAGTTCAGAGACATGCTAAAGACAACATGGTGGTCAGCTGATGATTGTGTTTGTAGAAGCAGACCTCATTTGAGGAGAGAAAACACTACTTATGGATAGGACAACTAATGACGGGAAATGGTTTGGACTGTTTTCTTTTTGCCAGACTCATACTAAGAGTTTACTGATGAGATTGAAAGAAGGTCATCATAACATACTGTATGATTGATGAATGACTGAGAGACCATCCTCCTCGATGTTTAATAATTCTTTTTTTTTAAATGAGTCTCTATTATACATACAATGCCATGGCATCAAACATACAAACAGGATGAGAGATACCTTGTTGAAGGAGGTAACTAATGGAATTGCGTTTAAAAGGACACTTCATATTAGTACTTGAGTGCCAACGTCATTTTCGACAATTTAAAAAAAAAACAGAGCTCCTTATTTCTAGTCTTCATTTATTGTACAAGGAACCCACTTTGAGAAAGGAGGTTATGGTTTACGGTATAAAGTTCAGGTGAGAGGCTTTTAAATAAACCATCACAAAACTAACAATTTACATAACATCTGATTTTGGTGTCTAACGTGAGCACAAAGAGGGGCACTTAAAGGACAATTCCAGTTTATTACAACTTGGATCTTATTTGTTTAGTTTTTGCCGTCATCCCTGTCGGTAATAATGACATTGTACTCACAGCATTATGGAGTCACACAAATTGACTTTCTAGTAGCTATGTCACCATGCTACCAAATCTCAGAAATGATCAAAGGATGGACAAAACTACGAAAATAAGACCCGAGCTGACATCAGTAAACCAGAACATGAAAAACTTATGAAAGCCACAACTGTCAATATACTTTGTGGGGAAAAAAAAAGGAAAACCAATTATGACTATAGTTCTATACATGCAACTGTAAAGGTTGATCGTTAATAGGAGTAATGCTCCTCCAACACTGTCAGTGTGGATAATGTCCTTGCATCACAAATCCCACATTCACACATCCCAAAAACCTTCTGCCGTGACAAACTCAAAGCAGGTCTACAGTTTTGAGTGATTTTTAGGCATTTCAGATGATGAACAGCAAGAGCCATAGGCAATGACACTGATGTTTCACTGGCCAGCTCTCAGCCCTGCCTCTCCCCAGTCCATCTCAGTGAGAGACTGTCGCTCACCTGTCACCCCCTCTCACCTCTGACTGTCGCCAATGCCAGCATGCAGTCGGTCACTGTCACTCAAGTTGCTTTAACCATTCCAATCAGGCCCCATCTGTTAAGAATGCCCAGACACTAGACAGTGGCAGAAAATAGCCCCAAATGGAATCTGTCACGGGAACTCCCGAAACAACATAACACATTGGGTTCAATAGGGCTGAGCCCTCCGCGCAGGCAGACACATGGCAGCTATTAAAGTTATAGACTGTCTGTAGTTGCCCTGCCCTGCTCTACCCAGACCAGAGTATCTGTTAGCTTAAAATCGATGCCAATGACTGCAATGAGCCATATTGTTAGGTGCTTGCATTATCTATCATGCAGTGTTACACATACACATATACATATGCGAAAACTAACACAAATGTTGGCTCAAGACTCACAGTTGGTGCACGGCAAAACACATTTTTCCACTGATTTCATAATCAGAAAGAGATTTATTGGCAGGTAAGTGGCACTTACTAGGAATTTGTCTTGGTTGAAGGTGCAATGCATATATACAAACAATAAAATAAAATAAACAAACAATAAATACAGAAACAAAATAACGTATACATACAACTATATTAACTAGCATTAATTGGGTTGGTGCAGAATGCACAAAAATGTTAAGAGTTGTGCAACAGTTTAGGATGTATAGAATGTGCAGGGGACAGGATCTTGGAATAAAGGAACACGCCACCGTTTGTTAAAATAGGGCTTATCATGGTACCCCCTAGTTGTAGATAGGTGGGAACTTTTTGTTTCAGTGCATGCATTGTTTTAGCCCGGTGCAACGTAAATAGCTGGCTATTTTTCCAACAGGAGACAGTGAATGGTGATGAACATGGCGGATTTTGTGAGAGACGAAGAGAATGACTTCTCAGACAGACAATCAAGATCCAGAAGCATAACTCTACAAACCAGAGTTTTCAGAAGAGGAGCGGCATGCTTTGGAAATAGAACGAGAAGAGGAGGAGGTTGCGATCACTCAACAGCCCGAGGACATGAGGCATCCTGCAGTCCTCGACTTTTTTTCCGGTGTGATTAAGTCAACTGGGAAAAACGCAGAATGGACCCAATAAACAGCTGTCCACAGAGTAAGTGATTACTGTAAACATGACACATGGTTATTTTACAGGATAGCCTCAACCCATATTAGACCTGTACTCACACAGAGTTGCTGCGCAATATCTCGGCACCTTGTAGCAGTGCATCCACCCAATATAGTCCCAAATCCATATGTGCCTAGGAAATTCTCTAGTCTTAATCTGCATTGCTATTTGTACTTGTTGTGAATATGCAGGCCACAAGAAGTAATTAAGTTGTTGTTGTTGCTTTTTTGTCAGCTCACTTTTACTCACATGTTAACCAGCAATATAGGATTCCATTCACTACGCTAAGCTAATTAGCGGCTACGCTGCCAGTGTTGCACCGGACTAAAACAATCCATGCACTGAGACAAAAAATGCATTAGCCCAGCTATCCTAATAGGAAAGAGCGTGATAAGCCCTTTTTTGACAAACGTAGCGTGTTCCTTTAAGGATAGGGCCGCACAATATGGGGAAACTATCTAATTGTGATTATTTTGACTGATATTGCAATATGATTCACAATATTCTATTGTTTTTATATGATTATTCTTATTTTCATTGAAAATTATAAACATTGAAGGAAATTAAAATGATTATAGTGAGATTTTAGTGACAATCTATACCAAAAAAACTTTTTTCTTTAGTCTCTGGGATATGATTTGTTGGCCGAGACATCTCTGCAGCACCACAATACTTAATTTAGAATGGTTTGACACATATTCTGCTATTAACAAATATTGCGCCCCCCTGCGATTTGGATATTGCACTCATCCATATTGTGACACAATTGCAAGTAATTGTGGAGCCCTAATTAAGGTTCAGTGTCAGTTTCAATTTCAATTTTGATGTCAGTGCTCATGTCTCGGACTACTAAGACATTAACATCTTGGCGTTTCAAAGAATAAGCTATATCCATTCAAAAGGACAATCAAAAGACAAAAGAAATTCTGATTTTTTTTCTATGTAGGCAAATAGCAAGGTGCATGAGAAAGCTATTTTAGAGAAGCAGGTGATAAAGACGAATAGCGGGCAGTACGAGTTGGGGAAAGGGCCGGGGCCTCTGCCAAACTCTAGAGCAAAACAGACCGGCAAATGCAGCGCAGGCAGAGACTGCTCAAACGCATCTCCATTCCTTTGCACTGCTTTGGTCAACAATTGCCAATATTTAGCGGGACTCTTTGTCAAGTGACAGGTCGGGGAGATGTCATGCACTCCTGACACACTCACAAGCAAACCACATCAATATATGCACACAAAAGGCCCAAAACAAACTTTTAGGCAACAATAGGTGCTCCCTGGAATGGGGGAGGTAAAGTCTGCCCAGGGGGCATCAGGGCACAGAACAAGCCTAAGCCTTTTGGAGCCATCTGACATTTAGAAGCTCAACAGCATCTAAAGCCAGACCCTAAAGGTGAGAAAGGTTGTCTGAGTGATCAGCGCCCGTCCATCACACCCTGGCAGGCCACCTTTCCTGACCCCTGTCAAGAGCCTGAGTTAAGAGGAAAACAAAGAGCTCAACACACATATAGTTGCAAGTGAAGCCCAGCAAAAAACGACAGCAAGCCCAGTAACCACGCACCTAGCAGGGGAACAACGCAAGGTCACATCCACCCGTCCAGTAAGTGATTCCAAACAAAGAGGGAAGTGAGGTCACAATCAACAAGTGCTTCCATTCAAATACATGAAAGCGCAAAGGGAGAGCGGGCAGCGATTCAAGTCGGCTAGTTCAAACCCCAGGCGGGGGAGGGCATTTTTCCATGTAAATGAACCCATTGACCAAAAACCTGATGCTAGCATTTGAACTACCATGTGTACACAGTGGGCACCAAGAGGGGAATCCTATACAATGATTGTGTAGAGGGTCAGGGGGCAAAGATGCCATGTGTGCCAAGTATTGCAGCATCAAAGCCAGTCACTTTGCTGTCCCAGCTGCCCTCAGTTAGCCATCAAGAAATTGGGTGAAGCGGTTGGAAGCCAACACCAGAACACTGGAACATTGGTGTTTGGGTTTACGGCTGGCAATGTTTGCTGTCAAGCTGTCTGTATTCAATTCACTGTTTCTAATTCAGACAAAATGACACCCCACAGCTTTAGACACGCACTGTGAGAAAGAGATACTGCACAGCTCCCCTTGCATCCGTCTCTTGCTTGTCTTCACATGGATTTTAGAGAGCAAAGGGAAGAGACAGAGAGAGAAGAATCTGCCCCTATCTAAAGCCACCCTCATCCCTCTGGCTATCTCTTTCGAAGGACGATGCAGGGATTCACATGCAAGCTCGGAGACAGATACCCCGTAGAATGTGTCATTAAAGGTCGGAGCTGTGCTGTGACTTGAGCCCAGTAAGCTTCTTCCCCAGAGGCTTTTAAAAGCCAGAACCAGGCACAACAAGGCACTCTGTGACTTTAAAACATTAATCACCCACTCAACAGCTATCTACACTAGAGGTATTCCAAACAGCAGGAAAGCCACCCAGGTTGGCTGACACAGACAGAAGACTGATACAGTTGCTAGAAATGTCAGTCACTGAGACCAAGTTTCATCATTACAAGCATCTTGGTTCGATTTTCTGAAATCTGTTTGCTTTCTAATGTAGACACTCTTTGAAAACTTTGCATTTAAAAACACATTTTAAACACACATCCGTTCAAGAACACAGAATGAACACACAAAGTGAAGAAAAGCAGCTGAAGACAGATATGTAGTCATGTCATGACTGCTGGAATAACAAAACATAATTTTCAAGGTAACACTTTGAAAGCCCTTATCAGTGAACTTCTGTTTCTGACACTTCACAGGTATGCATGAAAAAGTATGCGTACGTGTCAGAGATGACAAGTGCGAGTTTGAAAAACAAAAGTTCACCTTTGTTAAACTCATGAGGAAACGTTGCCTTCCTCTCCCTTCAACATGTTTTTCCAGAAGTGTGCAGGGACTGTACAGACACTGGAAACTCTTGCTGCCTCAATAGATACAGAAGTTGCAGTTGTTGTTCTGGCACTGTCTGTAGCAATGTATGACACATAATATCTGAGGCAAATGCTTATCTTTCTGGTGATATACATTTTGTTTCCTGGCGGTCTGCTTGATAAAGCGCAGCTTTTTTTTTCTTCTTTGTCGCATTCAAAAAGATGTGACAACGTAACAAAATACAATGTATTTTCATGGTAGACGGCTGTCTGGCTAGCAGATTGGATGCATTGCTGGCCATGCTGCATTTCAATGAGTTTGGACACACTGAGATAGTCGGCATGTTTCAGAACTACAGGGTCCATAAAGCTTCAGACCTCTTCAAATTCCCAAACCTGCCAAATCCCTCGGCATTCAAACTCCAGATCCCAATTTGGATTTAAGGCAAGAGACCTCTACATAGGAACATAACATGGAGAAAGACAGAAAGAGAGATAGAGCCCCCCATCCCTTTTTTGGAGGTGGACAAACTGTAAGTTCATCATTGTGTAGCTACAGTAAGAATTGTCAACTCTGTATATAGACTATGTATCCACCTGTAAAAATAGGACTTTTGCTGGGTTACACTCTCATAATCTACTATTTGCATGAATTGCACATGCAAAATCAAACATTGATCAGAAGTTAGAGTTTCACTGCAATCTAATAATAACACATTAGACGCTCTATTACCGGTGCTGTAACATACAGAAAGGTACACATTTACGTTTTAAGGGCAGAGTCCACAAAGGTTTTGCTGCTTAGAGATCCTGTCTCCAGCTAAGAAGAATTTCAATTTTTGTCAGTGTTTCTCAACACTTGTTTTCCCTCTCAGCAATTAGGCTGTGGTTAGAAGCTCACATACTTAGACACAGATTTAGTCTGATGAAGAACAGGAGGAAAAGAAAGATAGACCCGCTGTACCTACATGGTGTAGAGATGAGGCAAGAGAAGCTAGAGATACCATACTACACAGCGCCGGTGTGTGCTACATGCTATCTGAAAGATTTGACAAAATTTAAAAGTCCAAAGGCAAGATGGCAAATGTCCAAAATCCAAGACCATGAGCAGCCACTACAAGTTTTGCAAGCAGAACAGCACGTGCCAAGCCAGTGTTTATATCTAACCAGCTAGTACCTGCGTGTACTGCACTCCTTTCCATAAAAAGACAGGACAGGCCTGTTAGTCTTGGCTTAGTACGGCCTTCAAAGAGCACATTTATCACCGCATCTGGAGAGGGGCCTATCTGATAAAGTGAGGAGCCACAGCATGGGACACCTCACAGTCCTACCCCAGCTCCGCTGGTTCTTTTAATCCTGCTGCTTATTGTTAACCTGCAGCCCTTTGATGATGCCCGACAGGTGTCTCATCCGTCTTCCTCCCTATCTCGTGCGGTACACTGAATATCACTTCTACAAGGGCTCCATAGTTGAGGTTATGCGATGAAAGTCAGAGTGTATCTTATTTAGGATTACAGTAAGTGGAATTAAAAGAATTACTGGCTAAGACATAATATAACTGAACAAAAACATTGGATGTTCCTGGGACAGCAGACGTGAGGGTCATTCCTCCGTTCAATGTTCAGGGAGAGTATATTTAAAAGTACCTCAGAGAGGGGGCTGAGAGACCCTCCTGTTTACCACACACAGACTGAGAGAGTGAAAGGGCAAAGCACATTAAGGAGGTATTGACCTGGTCTATCAGGCCAGTCTAAGTTCTTTAAACCACAGCCAGGCACAATGGCCGCCACCAGGCGACAATGGCCGGCTTCAGACAACAAGCAAAACAAGCAGTCTGCACATAAAAGATTTATTGCATTACACAACAAAGGCCACACACGGAGCTCCTTGTGAGGACGACTCTATGGCTTTCTATCGTGGTGAAGTCCACTCGGTCACCCCACTTTTTCTTGAGGGCCTCTCCGCCACCCAAAGGCCTCAACCATAAAATTTCAAACGAAATTGGGGGAGACTTTCAAGCAGCCTATCATGCGGAAAGACCTCTCCAGTTCTTTTCATCACAACTGCAACCTGAAAAGAAATGATTACTTCCCTCTGAGCTCCTGCCACAAACCTGGAATTGAATGTTCTAGCAGAACATAAGTGAATACCCCAGGCAGCATTGGAGTGATTTTTACTTAATTAATTTGAGGCGTTTTCAATAACACCCCTCAATCAAGGCTGAAATCTTTTGGGTATCCGGAAAGCCAAAGATCGTGACTGGGTAAAATTTCCATTTGAGAACAGTGTTTATTGCTATGGCTCAGAAAGTGAATGCAGGTCATCACAAGGTAAGAGTTTGTGGATGAAAATCAGACAGACAGTTGTTAAAGACAGTATAGTTAGGCAGTCTGTAATCTGTTACCTGAGGCATCACAGGGCTCTGTGTTTTTTTCAGCATGTGAGATGTTCTTCTTCCTCTCATGTCGATAGACGAGATGAGGTTTCATGTGCTCTTCGTCATATTCCTCCCCCACAGCATTTAAAAGAGGCTCCAAGAAGTATTCACCATGTTGTGTCGTAAATGTTCCAATCTAGAGCAGAAAATAAGAGATGGTTGAAGTATGAAGCTTGCACCTGCATGTGTGCATATTGTACTGTATGTGTGCATCTTTAATACACAGATTAGGGCATACTTTCATTCATAAAGAGGTTGCGGTTTAATTGCAGTCATTCTATGTTGCATTTGGGCACGACTGTGCACAATATTTCAAATTTTTTTTAACAGGTTTACATGGAAAGAACATGCTCACTCACAAAGGTCAAAGATATCAAGTCTACATCCTTCTTGTTCTACTTCCAGGATTGCTTCGGTGCGGCAGGAAATTCATGCATATATTTTATGTTTCGTTCCCCTTTTTTGTTTGGAATTTTTAATTTGATGGATGTATGATGACTGTAGTTAACTGCTTCTCAGATCACTGCGGGGTAAATTGAGACATCTAGCTAGACTATCTGTCCAATCTGAGTTTTTTCTCGCACGACTATTTTGCAGCGGTTCTGTGCGGAGTTTAGCACCACCCATCACGATTCTGATTAGTTTAAAGAAATGCCATTGAACCAGAGCATGTTTTCCTCCCCTCCCCAAATGCTATGTGGAGTAGCCAGACTCTGCTTCAGCGCGCTTTGGAGGAGGGTCTGGCAAAGCAACACAAGAGAGTCCCTGAAAGCTTACAATCAGTCATTGCTGACATTGTAACCATGAGAATCAGGGACAATTTTAAACCTTTTATACATTTTTCAATGCACATGTCACAGTGATTCAGTAAATCGTTTTACACCTTGGTGTACAGGCTGTTACCAGTGCTTGTTCTGACTTTGAAAATGCATTTCCCCCAACAAACTGACACTGGAGCGAGTGACATCATCTCACATGGACAGGGCTGCTGACAGAGGAATGCTAATATTTATTTGGCAGCTCAGTCGCTCAAAGCTTCTTAGCTCACTCAGCCATGAGGCACAATGGTGTTTGTATGGTAATTTCAGCGCACACTTAAACAGGATATTGGACACTGGAATGTTGTCTTTAAGGCAGCATTATTCCATAACCATCCCCATCATTCATCAAGTGATGGACGTTTGACAATGGAAAACATACAAGTCGGATATGGAAAATCTGTACAAACTGCATGTGTACTTTTCCTCTGAAGGATTAGTTGGTGCATGCACCACACTTCCTCGAAAGTGCTACAGGCCTTGAGTGCTACATGTGTTCCGTGCCGCAGTGTATAGAGCTTGTGAAAACAAGACACAGGATAGAAACAACCACACCACTAAAAAAAAAAAAACCTCAGAATCTCAGTGTTTCTCTTTGTTTTACCTTGAAAACGTTCCTGTGATATTACCATTTCTGTGTGGATGAATGAAACTGCTTCTGCATTGCAGGGATAAATCAAAGTATTGACAGAATCCCATTAGACTGTAAAATGTGAGGCAAGGCACAATGGGCTGATAGTTTTTGCAAAACCTTTAAGGTACTTTTTAACTAAATATGAGAATGTTGCAGCCTTACAACTACCAGTGATCGTAATGTAATGAATGATTTTACAGTGTAACAATAGGTAGATGTTTACCTGTATCTTGTAAATCCTCATCTATGGTGTGAACTTTAATTAGATGATTATGGTTGAGCCTTTCTAAAGTTCTCCTGTGGTGTTAACTGAACAGACAAATGCTCTGTTTAGTCAATGGAGGGGGCAGAGTTTCAGGGTTTCCCAGCATTAGCTCAGCATCAAATCTGGCAAAAGTTTGGACACGCACAATGGTTGCTGTTCAGTAGCGGGTGCTGAACTGGACCTTGCAACTGAGGGATTTCTATTCGAAGCGAGGTCACCATCATGACGTGGATGGAATGACTGTTAGCGCACATCTGTTTTTATTAAATTTCTCAAAGACACTTTTAAACCCTTTGAAAGCTGAGTCATCCAAAAGTGAAGTACATCTGCAGTCAATTTAAGTTAAATGGGACATAAAGGTGTCATGATCATGATCTTTACACAGAGGTACATTGCTTGCTGCTAGAATTAAATAAATGATAGCCTCATTTCTCAGGTCAGGCTGACTCACCACACAGTTCTATTGCGTGAGTGAACTGGGAGAGTGGGCACCTTCAGGGACATTTCCCACGGTGTGAGCTGCGAGTTCCTCCCAACCTTCATTGGCAGTTGTCTTCTCTTCACAGCATTTCTCCCTTTTTCTGCCCGTCACAGCTCACTTTGAAAAGGCCAAAAGCTCCTCAACCTCACCCCCCCCCCCCTCCTGCCCTGGGGATGGCTTTGAGCAACTCCGGGGAACTGTGCTTTTTCTAGAATGACCCCTTTTGTTTAAGAGCTTAATTATTCCCTAATGACCTCATCCCAACAAAATGTGCCTGGCCATGAAGCCCCAGTGATCAGATATGTAGGTAACTCACCACGGACATATTTATGACCCAATAGCCTCCGGTGCTGTCTCCATTGTCTTGTCATTCTCAATGAGGGATTATGCAGATAAGCGACAAAGATTGCTTGAAAAAGGATGCAACATGTTTGAATAAGCGAGTCATACATCAAATTTTGGCAAAGGAGCAATTAAAGGCGTATTACCCTGCTCATTCCAGCAAACAAAACGTCTTAAATTGCTAGACAAACATGAAAAAAACACTTCATGTGGTGGTCTCTTTTCTACACTGAATGGGAGTAAACCCCAACTACTGTAAGATGTAATGCAACGATTTTGCATTTCAACAGGAGTACAGTCACTGTATGTATTGTGAATGTACTGGATTAACATGCTATCCTGGTACTGTGCACAGTGCACCTATCTAAAATAAGGATGATGTCACTGATAGGGAAGGGAGACTCCAAGGCTATGGTCCTCCTGTCTATGTTGCTGTGGCCGGCCAAACACCCCCACTATGAAGAATCCACGCCAGAGTCTGGCTGGCACGACTGAGGTCAACCCCCTGCCCCTGGACCAGTAACCTTATGTGACCCATGAAGTTGTCCCCTTCAACACAATAAAACTCTCTCACACAGGAAACTGCTAACTAAATGACTTGGACATCTTTATCCTCAAATGGTTGAATGGGGCTGTAAATTCATTATTTTCCAAATAACTCTATTACAGCCCCATAAGATCTAAAAGATACGATAACGGGCCATCAACAATACATATGTTTCTCCTATATGAATACAAAAGTTCAACTCACAATGATTTTAAGCAACAAGTCGGCGCATTTGAGAGGCTGGAACCAGCAAATGTTTGGCATTTATGATTGAATAATTACTTAGAAATGTCTGTTTGTTTAAGGTATTGATTAACTAACACTTAGCATGTCTGCTCTCATTACTGTTATTTTTGTATATATTTAGATGTTTCTTGTAGCAGCAAAGAAGTGGTTGATAAAGTAAAGGCACAGGCACGCACATTGGATACTGTAGACCTTTTACTGACAATTTCTCGGTCTTTGTAGGGGGGAATCCACCTTTTTGCTTGCTATCCTCAGTGGCAACACACCAGGGTCAGCCAAAGAGCAGCAACATCAGCTGGAGCTGACCAGGGATTTTCAGTGTGTCATGCTCAAGAGCACTCCAGCAGAGTGGGGGCTTGTTGTCACATCAAGCCCAGTCTCTCACCACTACACCACCCTGCACTGTGCACTAACAGCATCAACCCCACAGACACAACCATGCAGAGCTGCGCGCTCTCCTCCTCAGTGACATCGGTCCAGTTGCTCTTGTTCCACTCCTACACACTTCACTTAAGCTGCGGGCCGTGGGGGACACCCATGGATGAAGGCCTGTCAGCATCGCTTGATTAAAGTGTCTTAAAAAAAAAAAATACTTGAAATGTAGCGAAATGTGAATACTCACAAGGCCGGTGCACAGACTGAAGACGGCCGGGTTCTCGCTGTCGGCGTTGACTTGTCCACGGTAAAAGCAGTGGCGCATATCGCCCGGGTCATCGAAGTGTCTGTCCGTGGCGTTGCTCTCTTCTCCTCCCAAGTGTGTCACTCTGTAAGAGGGGGCGATGAAGCCGGAGTCTGCGGTCAGGTTGAGATGAAAGCGTTCCCCGAATGCATCAATCATGTAGCAGACCCGTAATCCCGACAGGTCACCATTTAAACTTCTCCGTCTCCTTCTGTAGTGCAATTTGTGGGGGAATGATTCTCCAAAGTCATTTACACGGAGCGGGGTGATGATTTCATACGATGACAGCTGCTTAATGAAGCTTTCTGCAAAAAAAAAAAAAAAAAAAAAAGGAAAGAGAGAAAGTATAGTGGCGTTAACAGTATCCTGATAAGTGCAGCTGCAGCGTGACAGCCCTACAGTGCCAGGCATCATTCTCAAACCCCACAGATGACTGTTTAAACACCTTCAACAGTAGCCTATCACTTCCCCCTATTCCTAAATCAAAACAAACAAAAAAAACACTACCTTGTTTCGGATGCAATCGATGTTGCAAAGTGTCCCGGACAAGCGCTGACAGGTGACACATTAGTCCAAGCAGCCAGATTGCAAACTGCATGATTCCCTCCGCGAAGAACCCAAGGCTGTCGTCTCCAAGGCAGTACCCTGTCTCTCCCGAGCGGCTCCCCCTCTCCCTCTCCCTCTCCCTCTCCTTTCCCCCGGCTTGTCAGCAACAGGTCGTGGGATCCGCGGAGGCTCTCTGCAGCGCAAGTCTTGCAAAGTGCATTGGCCTCATCGCATTGCTAAACGTGCATCCACTACCCTCTATAAAAACCGAACTATTTATGACACATGCATCCCCCAGACGGAACAATAATGTCGCTGCCTAAGGTAAACTGCAATTCTATACCGAAAGGAGGGATCATTGCCCAGCACCCTTTCCCTTAGCCATCCATAGAACACCCCGTGCACCCTAAGCACTCAACAACCGCGAAGCAACGCCCCCATCGGCTCCCGAGCCAATGGTGAGTGCGCCTCGACCACCACACACGGGGCAGGCTTGAGTGGTGCAGTGCTAAAACGTCAGGAAATAAAATATACCGGTGTTCTCTTTAATAGTGATTATTGCTAATACAAAATACGAATGAACTTTCAAGGAAACCATCAAAAGACACTGACACTGAAGTTATGCAATACTAAATTATTTATTTCAAAATCTCCTAAAATAAAAATAAATTACATAATAAGGTCATCTGCATCTCCACACTATAGTGTGTCCACAGGAGAGCACTGACATTGCCGCATTTAGTAGAACATTATTCAATAATGCGTGACAATACTTAAATTATTATTTGTTCCGTAACAAGTAGTGTAGTGTAAGGGATCATAATTTGAAATTCAGTAATGCATTACATCAAGAATTCCCAGTAACTTGGTTGTGTGTTCTTAGCTAGCTTGCTAACATCTGCCATGATACATTCAGGAACAGCTGGAGAGTGTGAACCCTTTGGCTACACTGTGAGGATGGAACTTCACCGAGGCTAACGTTAAGCTAACTGTTGATGGTCAGTAAATATCTAGGAGCTATGTAGGCTAACTGCATGTTAAACCATAAAAGTCTTCTTTTCTATTTTGTATTAAATACAGATATGCCATGTGGGTGTAAAGGATTTTGGAAGATTTTAAACAGCATCTTTGACTGAGTTGGGCTCAGTAAAAAAAGGAATGAGTAATGTAATAAATTACTTTTTCTAATAAGGGTTTTGTAATGTAAGAGAAATGTGTTTTCAGTTATGAATATATTGAGTAATTGGTTGCATTGTTGAGGGAAACTTGCCCAACACGGTTGCTAACAAGTTTATTTTTTAAACAGTTAAATGATCCACTCGGTAGCTTGGTTTTCAATAAATTCAAGGGACATTTAACGAATCCTTTATCAGAAATGTTTGTTAATGTTAAATGTATATGTAAAACAAAATGAATATTAGCTGAATATCAGATTTGTTTAACTCTCACATATTAATATCAACATCAGTCTCAAACATTAAAACAGTATCATTCGGGTATAATAGATCATATATTATTGTTTAGCTTTTTTTTTTTTGACTGATATTTTTTTTTTATCATTATCAGATTTAGTTTGAACTGCCAGAGAAGTATTTATTCAAGGAGATAATAATTTTGTTCATGGACAGGACAAACTATTAGAAACACACCTAATCCAGGGATGAATATAAATATCTAATCTGTATACAACACTGTATATAACACAGTGACTCACATATGAGTCACTGTGTTATGGTCGCTACTGTCTGTGTAAGAAATAAAAAAAAATCAAGACGGGTCATTGCCAGAACTTATATCATCACTCAATGTAAATAGCTTCATAAGGACAAGATTAATTTGAGGTTTGACATATTGAATTGCACAAAATGCAGATACAGGTGAACTTCTAAACTGGAAACTATGTGTAGGAGCCTCTTACATCCTTCTCTCCAGTGGTATAACATAATATAAGTGGTATTGCCTGGACCAATCTTACTAGGATATGAGTGTAATTTAACTATATGCACATTTTGATGCTGCAATATCACCAGTGTAAGTCAATGATAGTGTTAATAGTGTTTATATAATGCACACTGGTCCGAGTCAATTTAACCCTAATGAGAACATTAGAGTTTTAAATTCATCTAAATCTTAAGGCCCATATTATATATATTGTACATATAATGTGCAGTACTGTTTGGATGTATTCACAGTAGTATGTAATAATAACTCATGGGAAAATATTAGGCAATCAAAGCACAAAGTAATTAGCACAGAGGGCATTAAGAGCCATTCTTCCCTGTCATTTATTGGAGAAAGTTAGACTTCCTCGGCTAGATGTGGTCAGCTTCTCGTTAATCATTTGGGCACGCAAAGTCTTATACAAAGTTGATGGACATGCGAAAGGAGTCTTGTTTTTTATGTTCTTTGAAGACTAATGTCACTGCATTGTGAGTAATTAGACTCGGTGGGCTCACCGGAAACACTTTTGGATCCCGTAAGCTCTTTTCTTTGACACAAAACATCTAGTCTCCAAGTCATGGCTATTCATTTTTAAAAGTCTCTCTCTCTCTCTCTCTCTCTCTCTCTCTCTTTCTTTTCATGGACACATTTTAGCTAGAATCACAGCGATCAATGCACCAAGATTTCCTCATCACGGTTGATCCAGGTCTCTTTCTTCATAATAAACCCTCAAGAACTCATATTGAAACGCATTTGGGAAAAATTCAAACTTGCTAATAAAACTACAAGATTCACAAGTTCCATTTTCCTAGTTAAAAACTTTCATGAAAGGATGGATAGATTTAATTCAAATTCTCAGTGTTGAAACTGCATCTGCTTTTCAGAGCTCCTGAGAGGAAGTTTTTGTTATTTTGAGCAAAATCTCTCCACTCTTACTCCTCTGATGCCTCCCTGATGGGTTATTCATTTAGTCTCCAAGCGTCCTGTGAAGCTAGTTATTCCACTATACCACTGTCACCGTTCTTTCATCATCAAGAGCCAAGTGAGAATGTACGAAATAATTGAATTTTAAAAACAGAAACCGGATGACAGCTTATAAGAAAATGTATAAGTGTTTAGGTGTATAAACATAATAAACAAATGCTGTTTCAAACATGTTTCTAGTATGACAAAATAAACTTATTCAGAAAGACAAAATAACATCTTTAAAAAGTAAATAATGATCTCAAATGTCTGTTTTTTCCTTTTTTTATATATATAAAAAAGGGTGTTTGGACAAAGGCAGTCTGAAAAGCTAATAAACATTTTGGGTGAAAATAATGATAAGCCCCAGATGTGCAGCTTTCTCAAACTGTAACAACCACTGCAGAGATGTTACCAATTGGGTCATGTACACAGGTGCCAAGGCCTCTAGCCATCACTTTAACTTAATTTCACCCAGCTAGCCACTAACTAGCTTTTATCACCTACGGCACGTTATAAAGTTAGCCATATGACTGCACTGATTAGCCTCTTTAGGGTTACTGTAGCTACCCACATACTCATTAATTCTCTGCAGATGCAAGAGTTAATGGATGAAACATCCCCAATTTCTACCAGGTGTACAAAGTCCGCTCTCTGCACACGAGTGAGTCAGTCTGTGCTTCAGGCCTTTTTATATTGTGGAATCCTCAAATCGTGAGTGTGCTTTGTGCTGAGTCCAATTATCTGAGTTCATTAGATGGTCCTTACCAACATAGATTGGTTTACTCATGGAAATGCTCTGGAATACGATGTCTGGGACTGCTGGTGTTGTTCTTGAAGGGTCTGGCTGTTTCAGGTTTATTTTTATTTTTAGTGTCTATGTGTTATTATTGTGTCTGTTCTGCTAAAACTTGTCAATCTTTACGACCCTGTATTGCAACAGTTTATCCAACCACTTTCATATTTATGTTTGATAAGTGACGGTAGGCCTTCAATGGATGATGTTAAAGGATTACAAAATAATTAATTTAAACATTTGGAGTCTTGTGCCAAAAATGTACTCACTTGCATGGGTTGTTCTACATAAACCTAACATTATTGTGGGTAGCAGTAGCTCAGTCCGTAGAGAGTTTGGTTGGGAACCGGAGGGTCACTGGTTCAAGTGCCCATATGGACCAAAAAGTCTGGAGTGTGGATTGGTGGCTGGAGAGATGCCACTTCACCTCCTGGGCACTGCCAGGTGCTGTTGAGCAAGGCACCGTACCCCCCCAACCACTCAGGGCGCTGTTTCAGCTGGCAGCCCACTCACTCTGACATCTCTCCATTAGTGCATGTATAGATCCTGAGCGTGTGTGTGTGTGTAGTTCAAGACTGTGTGTAAACTAACAAAGTGTGTAAATTGTAATTTCCCCATAGGGCATCAATAAACAATAATAATAATAAAAAAATCATAAAAAATTATGAAACTGTCTACATTACGGCTTAACAACAACAACTCAGGTAACAAAATAAACCTCACAAATTATGTCTTACATAGATCTGATAGGTGCTCCATGGGTGGCGATTTAGGTTTCCTCTGATCTCATTTCTGAGCTAATACATTTTGAATGTGTCTTTGTTAAGGTAATCTTTCACACAAATAATTGTTTAACTATTGGTAGTATTTGTAGGCCACCCTCATACCTGTGGCGTCCTTAAGCTGCCTGACCGCTACCATTAATTCTATTTCCTATAGAATTTTATTTATTTTACCAGGTGATTTAAATATAAATTGGATAGATAAGTCATTTAACAAAGAAATAAAATATACTTCATAATTTAAATTTTGCTCAATTAATTAACGAGCCTACTCGAATCACCACTAGAACCCAACCTTTGCTCGAGTGGATGCTCGTTACACACAACAGAATCATAAGGTCTGGCGTTATGTCTGACTGCTTTAAGGATCACTCAATTGTCTACTGCGTATGGAAAATCAAGCTTATTTAATTACCGAAAAAAACTTATCAAAATCAGACAATTTAGGAAATTAAATTCAGATTTATTTATTAATATACAGGCAGTTGAGAAATTTTAGCAAGACAAAAACTCATAATGCAAAATCAAACTACTATAGAATGTCTCACTGGTGATTTTAAGAATCAAAACCATTAATAATATAACCGATAAACACTCTATAAATCAACTAAGAATAGCTACAAAATACTTTTTATTATTAATAAAATACATTACTTTTTAGCTATTGCCCAAGCATTCAATCAGCCCTTCCTCCTCCGGCTGTTCTACCTTATTGACTTAGACTTAGACTTCTCTTTATTACGTTTATTACCTAACTCTCTTTTGACTACTAGTTTCTTTGGTAATATAACATCCTGCTGCAGATCTTTTTCTTTTAGGAACATTTTATCAACTGAAGTTCAGAATGCCATCAATGATCTAAATGTAAACAGTGGTGCTGGACTTGATGGAATACAAAACAGCTTTATTAAACTAGCTCCCCATATTCTTATGTATGCACTTGCTGATTTATTCAAGTCGACATGTGAGTTACCAGTTATCAGGAAATGTGAATGCTTCACTCCACTCCATAAAACTGGAGATGTACTTGATCCAAACAGTTACAGACCTATATCCATTGTATGTTCTATTTCTAAAGTCTTTGCAAAATTACTTTATAATCAACTTCCTTACTATGTCAGTACCAATATATCTCATCACCTTCAATCCTGCCTCAGGTCTAATCCCTCTACAACGACTGCCCTACTTAAATTTACCAACGATGTGCTAAAGATAATGGTGAACTCACAGGTGCCATCTTTATTGATTTAACTAAAGCCTTTGATATTGCTGATTGTTATTGCCGTTTAAATAAGATCCATAATATTGGCCTCTCTGAAAATGCAGTTCTGTGGTTCAATTCATACTTGCATGATAGAAAACAATGGGTAGTCCAATAGGGAAGCAAATCAGATTTTTTAAATTTTTTTATTTTTTTATTTTTTTATGACATTTTTATTTTTTATATTTAAAAAACGCAAACAGTGACAATTACAAACCATACACTGAGACGGAGAACGCTTATCAGGGCCAAAAATGAATAAATAAATAAAACTGAGAGGAAAGACGGGACGGAGGGAGACAAAATAACACACGCAGAAACACACAGACAGACACAAGGGACCAAACACCTGCGCAAGTTTGAGGTCAGCAATGTTCAGCCAAGTGTCCGGAGTCTTTCCTAACGCTCCATGTCTATGCACACCGTGGAGGGCTCCATATCAATTCTTCAATTAGCATCTTAACTTTGTATTTTCAGAATCAGAAATCAGAATCAAAAATACATTATTGATCCCCAAAGGAAAATTCTGTTTTGCAGTTGCACAAATAGTATAAATAATCAAGTAGAAATATATATAAAGAAACATAAAGAGTGTGGATATGTACGGTATTTACATTTTGTAGTTAAGATTAATTTTGCACCTCATTGCCAATCATTCTATATTAAATTATCAGCTGCAGTATGTCTACTACAGTACATATGTCTTGATGTTGATGTTGTTTGAATAAAGAAACGAGTTGTACTCCAGCTGTGTGTGCATGTGAAAGATTTGGCCAGTAGTTCAATCAGTTGTTATCAATTGTGGTTAACCACCACCCATCAATAGAAATCACGTATTGAGTGACTTTTCATGGTTTTTTATGCTGACCACAACACATTTAATTATATTTTTCCAGCCTTATTCTCCTTTAATACTTTATCCACCATGTGGCTCATGTCTTTGGCCTTTCATTTCAATTTCTGTTTGTATGCAGTTTGTGCAATAAAGTTTCAGTTTTTGCTTTTCTTTTGGCATTTGTTTGTTAGATCCTTCAGTACCATTTACTTTACATTTACACTGATTCAATCCATCATATCAATACAGTGCTGAAATGAAGATAACATTTAAAAAAGGTGTCTGACCTATGTGGATACAGCTGACACAAAACATTACACTAACTAATATCCTATTACACTGAATCAACCTTAGGAAAATCAACCATCAGAGATTCCTGACAGATATGTTCTCTCCAAGAATAACTGTACAAAGCACCGCTCAGTTATTCCTACTGTACACACAAGTGGCAGGGGAAGCTCTTTCAATGACATGTCAGGTGATTTATCATCCAGGGTTCGACCCTCCACCCCCTTCTGCTTTAGCCCAAACTTAAGCAAAGTGCAAGCCTGAGAGCTCAAATAGCTCCAGAGCCACTCTCCTTCTTATGGTTCAATGGGTCTTAACTCCCTAGTCATAACAGGGATCTATACCTCCTGATACACAGCAGGGCCTTGCCTTTCACAGTCACTCCTTGCTGTGTTGCAACCTCAGCTTTCTTTGAGGCATATCTGCATTGTAACATGACCAGAGACAGATTCCTCACAGGATTGTAACCAAAAACTGCCATACATCACAGCATATATTTGTAGTCGTTTCTGGCAACAAGTTCATCATGACAATCCTCAGAGCTTAGGGAAATACTCCACAGCCCTAAGTAGCCGATCTTGTGTTGCAACAAGATAAATATGTGTATTAAATTTTTCTTGTTACAATTTAATGTGCTCGGTGCAATGACTTTTACTCATTTGTGCATAAACAAAAAAGTCAGTACGATGTAGATGGCAGGTTACTGTGTCACTAAAGGAGTTACCATAACAAGCTGGCTACATCTCCCCTTTCTATCCTATCTCTGGTCCCACCCTCCCCCATCTCTGACCGTTCAGGTGGTTCTCATGGTGTTGTGATCAAGGAGCTCGGCCACCTGAGACTTGTGTTGGCTTGCACTACAGATTAACACCCCCCTACACACACACACACACACACACACACACACACACACACACAAACACACACACACCCCCCTAAAGAGGCTTCCGCCCCCCATTGCCGCAATGAAGCTTCATAAGCAGCTGAATTCCTAGTGCCCTTTAAACACAGTGGTCTGTCAACCTCTTTCCTGCTACCATTGAGTGAGGCATTGTCTGTTTTAGCCCTGCAGACAGCTGTAAAACACTGTCAAAGCAGCCCTCTCTCACCACTCTCCTAGAGTACTGTCTCATTGATGAATCATCATACAAATAAACAGGTTGACAGCAAACAAAAAGTTTCCTGTTTGCAGAAAGAAACAAAAAATTAGGCTTTTAATTTCACATAGTGATGACTGTAGTTAAGACAGTTGTGTAAATACGTAATGAGGTTCTGCTGTTGTCACAAATACAGATCTTCAGTCTGTATTTGTCTCAGGTCATTGTTTCTTATGGCACTGTTGAGGTCATTGCATCACAATCAAAAATGTGCTGATTGACCTAAGTAGGAACTGCTTCTACAAGGCAATTATCAGTTACACTTTACATTATAGGACACATCATTTTGTAAACTTATCAAGGAACAAGTGCGGAACAAACTTACTTGTTTAAGTTTAAGTTCCTAAATAACTGAGCACTGTATAACAACTTACATGAGGACAAACTTTGAAATATTATGTTAATGAAACTGTTTGTTATAGTTCAATCCTAAATATCTCTGAATCTACATTTTAACACTTTCTTAATGTGTTGTTCCTGGCTGATTTTAAAGAGTAACTGAGAGTAAAAAACTAATTCAATATATTTTGTATTTGTCTTTTAAGGGACAGGGTCAACATAAGGCCTTTTAAAGTTGTTATGGCTCACGTGCCAATTACATTCAGCAGATATGTATCTATATTAGCATTCTTTTGGGGTCCTGTTTCTTGCCACCAGACCAACCTAAGTTCAGTATTCACGTTCCTTTAGCCTTTTTAGACGTCTGGAAAATAAATCTGGATCTTTTGTTTGCCAAATGCTTTGACCACAAACAAAAACGAGTGCCTTAAATTAAATAACAAAATACGTTCTGCCTTGCAGGAAGACACATAGAATCGTCCCTGTCGGCAGGATCTGGTCATCACTCCCCAACTAGTATAATAATTATGGCCGCTAGTGGGCTTGGTCACTTTGGTATTTGGGGCATTTGCTATAACAACTGATGCTAAACTTTTCTTGGAAGTACCATCTCACATAAAATGTCTCACTCTCATTTTACCTCTGTTTTGGTCTTGAGGAAATATCTGTCCCTTTAGCTGCTTATTGCTCCACAAACTTCCCCAGCTAGTAGCTAACTTTGTCTTACTCTGCTGTTTGGTGATGAGCAGTAGTGTAGAGTGGATTTATCACAGTTTATGCACTGAAAACAGCTGCCTGTTACAGGCAAAAACAACACAGTTAGAGCAGTGATAGCAAATGGAAACAGTTAAGTTCCGTCAGGTAAACAAAAAAGTAATACAAAAAATAAAGCTGAAAGACGCGACAAAGCTTTGAAGAGCTGACAGAAGCTGCAGTCAGGTGATCATTTCATCATCTATCATTTGTACATAGTCACAAAAATGGTAGTGCTCAACATGACTATAATGCATGACATTACAACACACATGTCACTCAGCATCTGTTTCATAGTTAATCAAAAATTGCTCAGTGTGTAGATTCAGATATCTAGGCACAAATTGCATATAGTGTTTTAGTAACATGTTGTCTTGAAGTAGTTTGTTCTTAAGTAATCATCATCTACTATGAAGTCCCTGATTAACAGTTACTGAGGAACTTGCAAATGATTAATTCATTATCAGTTTGTTCCTGTTGGTAGCTGCTCAACAATTTGTACCACGCAGTTAAATCTTACGCAGTGCTTTTCGCTCGTATCTATTGTGTTTTTCACTATTTTCAAATAGTGCCTCGCAGAGGTGTTAAATGGCCTCCCTTTTGCTCTCTGTTCTGTCTTTCTTCAGCCCAAGTTGCACCTTTCAAACTCACTTATCTGGTATTTGTTACTTCTCAGCTGATCCCCTCAATGGCCAAACACTCTGTTTTCCATACCAGGAACTGTAAATATTCTTACTGCTAAAAGGGACTGTAGAGATACAGAGGTGAGTGGGAAAAGCGGTGCTTGGTCTGCATGTGTGTGTGTTTTTTGGGCTAGGGGTAAGGTCCGGTGTCATAAAGACCAAATTAAGTGCATGGCATGATTGTATCAATTACTCTAAAATAAGGAGACTGATAATACATTCAAGTGAAGTGAGGTCTTGTTTGTAAAAAGATCACCAGGAAGGGAGGTCATAAACTGTAATAAGACATCAAACTCATAAATGTTACGCAGAGGGGACGATGATCTTACCCAGGTTATGCGGGCGTTTCATGCTCAGGATCTACCCCCCGTTACTCCACTCGCAACACAACGCCTGCTACACATGACACGTGATTGTCTCAGAGTGATTAGATTTCACTGGGAAAAGTATTTCCCTTCTGCAGTTGTCTCAAGGCAATCGTGCATCTAGCCTCACAATAAAAATCGTGATTTCTTCTGACGTTGTTCTCACATTCCTCACCAGCAAGATTTTTTCTCCTAAAAAAGCCTTCTTTTTTTTTTACAGCAGATTGGTTGAAAAATGTTTTCAGCATGGAACTCCTCACTTTATACGGTCGATAGAGGCAGACATACAGTATATACAGTACATCAAATGTATCAGCTTTTCAGTTTGCTTAATTTTGATTTAAAATGCCAGAACTTCCTTTGTGACAGACAATTAATCTGCCACCAGATATGTTTTCATACCGTGATTAAACGCCACACAAAACTTACCAGCATTCATCATGTTTGACTCAAAGTATGATCGGGAGGAAAAATGCTGACCCTTTCACTTTGCAGGGCTTCGCATTTTCTCGTGTCACATAGTGGAATAATCTGGTCGTGATAACTGGCACAGGGCATGCCAGAGACAGCTGCCTAGTATTCGGGATATTAACAGCTGTGAACTATTTGCAGGCAGTGACTGAGATGAGATTTGATGACAGTCCAGTAGGGGTCCTTGGATCTTTCTGCAAGTCCACTTATAGTACAGTATACACATAACATCCTGGAGATGGAGGTCGTCTGGTATCTGAGGTCATAAGTAAAGATGGCCTTGGTCTCAGCTGACGATTTCTGTTTGCTTTATTTCAACACATGTTGAATATAGATGTGCTTGATGTGTGGCTGTTGAAGACTTAAAGTTGTTTGAAGACATCGTTGACAGAGTTGTGTAGAGTTAAAACTTAATGAAATGAGTAATGAAGCTAATACATTTTGTAGTTCTTAAATTAAGTAATTAGTAAAGCAACGTTATTACTTTTTCAATGAGTAACAAGTAATTAGTAGCTATTCATTGCATTTCTTTGGTAGCGTAGAATTAAAATAATTAAAGAGTTAAAACTGGCATGATCTCCAAAATGCAAGCTTGAGTATATCCATATATCAATCACGGGGGTTGTTGTGTGCTTTTTTACCTTTCACAATATCTATAGTGTACCTGCTTTACCAGTTAAGCAACCATGCTACTATAATTAGTATATATTTTTAGCATGGTCTTCGTTCTTTCCTATACAATATGAAAATGTGATAGCAGACACTTACAAAACATAACTTTAACAATAATGAAAGTAGATCTGCTATTCAAAGTGATGAACACAAGAGCCCACTTTTTGGTTTTAAAAAAAGTACGGAAATGAATGGTAACTTATAGGCTGCCTGGAAAAGTTACGGTTAAAAACATTTTAATTATTTTTATTATTTTATTATTTGCTATATTACGTACAGAGCTAGAACCAGAAGACGATAAGCCTATCTGAACTGGAAGCAGGTGGAAACAGCCTGGCTAAGCTTGTCAACTAACACATTGGGACTTTCTTTTTTATCTGTACCTAAACACAGGTGTAAAAATTACAATTTGTAGTTTTAAATGGAGTAAATAATTTTGTCCTTAATGAACAACAGCATATATATACAGTATAAATCCACCTAGAAGTCAATGTGCCCAGCTGCAGTTTGCATAGAAATAGTTAACCGCACTCAACTCTGCCTTAAACCACAAATTGATGTTTGTACATTACTGTTTGTGTACGGATTAAACAAATGAGAAACAACATGTTAATTAGTGAGCTTTACGGGTGCTAGTAAGTGGATCTAACTTTGTAGAGAGTAATGCTGGCTGTTTCCCACTGTGCTTAACATACCAATATGAGAGCGGGATTGATCTTCTCATCTAACTCTTGGAAAATGTAGCCTTGCCCCTTTGTCTCTTTTGTTTTGTCTTTCACATACATACAGATACAGACATGACACTTCTCTTACTCCACAAACCTCTCATTTCAATTGGTTTGTATGGACCAGGGTTAACAGGTGATGATGGGGGAATTACTTTACTCCACTAACTTCAAACGTGATGGCTTCATGCTATGAGATGACATCCATTCCATTATATACATAATGTACCTACACACACACACTTAATTTTTTGGTTCTCACAAGGTTTGGCATTAACTATGGCGAGGGTCAGTTTTCACACCAGCACTTCACAATCATTTGATGTTTTTATGCATACACTTTTTGCAGGTTTGTATTTATCCGCTAGTGCTCATAAAAAAATTAAATGACAAACAAAAAGAACCAATTAATGACCTGTAGTGACCTGACATTAATAAGATAGGTCTATTTGGCAGTCAAGTGTGACAAAGTGTGAAAACAAGGTGTGAAACATGTTTTTGACGTGTGACATTGTTTAATGAATAACCTCCTGTCACATCAAATGACAGCATAGATTTCCACAAAATCCCCCCAATCTGAAATCAACTGAATCAAATGTCTTTGTTGTTCATTTGTAAATTAAACACCATTTAAAGCAGCTTTGAGTTTCTTTTAAACTGAATAATAAATGGACGAATTACAAGAAGTAGCACATCCTTTAGTGGCAAAAGATTACCAGTATGAGAAATGGAAAGATATAGCGCTACCGTGTAGGGCTACTGTACGTATCATGATAATAATTATTGGAGGCCACCAGTTGGACAGTACATGGGGCATGGCAGGTCCTTTGTATGTTTTACCAGTGTCAGTCTGTCTAAAGTAGAGCTTAGATTGGGCCCAAAAACTCAAGGCCGACGCTACCCGAGCCCGTGCACGTTGTGTCCAAGCCCGGCCCGACGCATTAACTGTAATTATGAACCCGAGCCCAATTTAAACTTGACAATTTTTTTTATACGTGGGCCGTTGTAATTGACGTTCTCAACTACAATTCCCAGTTGTTTGAACTACAGAAATCTTTTAAGAATCATCTTAATGAATAATGCAAAAAGGACAAAGCATGTAAACTGCGTTGTTTGAATTCAGAATGGAATGGATCGCAAATGTATCCTAATGAAGAAAAGTAAAAAAAACATTTCTCTGTGAGGGCTTGCCTCGCCCTCAGGAGTATGCTTGGAGAAGTAACAAAAGAGGAAACAAAATGCTGACTATCATCTTTTCTGCCATGGCAAGCCTGCTTCATGTGATTGGTCATCATCAAAGTCCCAGTCTTTTTGCTGTCATAGGTGAGCCGCGTGTCGCACTTAAAGCACTCGACGAAGCCAACCCATAGCCTATAAGTTGGCACTGCCCACGGCTTGTTTAAAACGGTTCAAAAGTTCCTCCAAAGTTGCTCAAATTTAATTCTCCTGTTTTTACTTCTGGTCTTTACATCTTCAAACTCCATGTTGCACTTAATCTACACAATGCATGGAGAAGACGCTGTGCATGACACGTGTTGCATTTTTTAACTTTGTAACCTAACTTTGAACATATTTGTTACTTAGGCCTAAAAATATAGACTACATAATATTTCTGATTATGCTATAGCTTTCTGCCCACCCAGTTAAGTAAATAAAGTTATGTTTAAAGAAACACAAATGCTTGATCAAGGCCTGGCCCAGCTTGGCCCGAGAATATTGTCGGGAAATAACGGCCCAAGAAGGTCATGGGTTTGGGCGGACAATCTAAACTCTAGTCTAAAGCAGGTTCCATCCTTTTACACACCTACTGATCTCACAGCTATTCTCACAAAAAATATGTTTGACTCATTTCATTCCCTTACAGCGGGATTAGGGTCTTGTAGCACAAATATCCAGTTTTAACCTAAAGCCAAGTGTTAGATGACAAGACAGATACCACTACCATATCTGTATGATAAATATGAATATAAAGCTAAACCAGCAAATATATATCTTAGCTTAGCATAAACAACGGAAAAAGCTAACCTGGCTCTGTCCAAAGGTAACGGAATTAGCCTACCAGCCACTGTAAAAATCCAAAATAAACAAATTATATCTTGTTTAATCCGTACAAAAACTGAAAACTCATCAAACTATTCATCATCAGCATCAAACTATTTTTTAAAGTTCAATTGTGTAACATTTGTAGTTGTTCATTATCAATATCGGTGTTGCCCGATCACAAACTTGTCCTTTTTTATGAATATTGAGCACCACCATTAATTTCAAGTATTCCTATTGGCTTCAAATTTTATATATATATATATATATATATATATATATATATATATATATATATATATATATATATATATATATATATATATATATATATATATATGATCTTAACGCTAGAAGGAAGAAATTCTAAAAACAATATAGCTTTAATAATATCCCTAATGTTACCTCTATTCCCTTACTGCCTAATCCCATTTCTAGACCATTACTATCATCCCAGTTCTCTGGTTCCAGGTCTCTGGCCTTAAAATAATCCAGCATTGATTTACAGACATGAAACAAAGTACTAAAATATTTTACTCAAATAAATAACACTCAAGTACAAGTGAAATTACCTATGATAAAAAATACTGAAAATTGATAAGTAAAAGTAATAAGTAATTTAAAATGTACTTTAAGTAAAAGTTACTTAGTTACATAAAAAAACTGTAAAACTCCCATGTAGTGAAAATAGGACAAGGGGTCGCCTAGCATTTCTACTGAAACAGTCTCTGAACCGTTGTGGCTTTCCGAATCCACCTCCGTCTCATTCTCAATCTACAAAAGACAGAAAGACTTGACTTCTGGTAGGCAGCCTAGATCCTGATTTGTCACTGTGGTGGTTCCAGGCTCGATTTCTTTATTTCCTTTCTGTTTTTGGCTTAGTTAGTAGTAAGTTTTTTGTCTTTTTTACTCAGTAACGGATGGGATTTGTAATGTAGTGGAATCCAATAATTTAAAACTTGATCAAAACGTAATCAAGTACATTTTAAATGACTGATTTTTAATATTACCTGAAAAATACAACGTACACAACAATACTACTCAATACAGTAACATGAGTAAATGTATTTCATTACTTTTCACCTATGTTGATTTATATAGAGCAACAAACATCTCCTGACTTGGTCCACTAACCCTAACCCTTTGTTGAGTTTTGGACCTTACAAAGATACACACCCATAAAACCACATTGTGTTGAATCTCTGCTTGAGTGTGCCAAGGTGTCCCTTGATGAAGACCTGGTTCTTTCGGAGTGAAAGATCGCAGCTCTCGGAAGGCCCGGGAAACTTTCAGCCACAGATAACCTGGCCTCAGAGATACTAGGACATCTAAAATTAGTGTTGTCAGAATGCTCCATGATAAGGACGTTTAAGATTTCACACTGCACATTGGCAGTCACTTTGTTCAAGTCCCACTGGTGCAGAACACTGTGTTTGTGTGTGTGTGTGTGTGTGTATGAGAGAAAGAGAGAAAAACCACATAATACGGTGACTCTATGAGGGACCATAAAGTACATAATTCAAACGTTAACTCACACACAGAAGTGAAACCATACTCAAGATAGCACACAGACCATCTTACCAATAGCAATAATCATCAACAAAACACAATCGAATCAATAACACACCAATGAAACATTGTACATAAATGTTAACAATTACAATTAAACCCTCACAACAATGGAAATATAAAATATATGCTACTGCACATCTGCTTTTGTTGTTACGGGTGGTTTTACAGTAAAAACATGAGGCTAAAAGACTTAGAAGCCTAACGTCAATCCATCCATCCATCCACCCATCCACCCATCCATCCATCCATTTACATGTAAAATGCATCGGACATTGGTAAATGGACCGCATTTATACAGGGAAGTTCTACCTTACCGACCTGCTCTCTTCCTGAGCCACAGGATTAGTGTGTTTAATAAATGACATATTGCTTGATACTGTTTCACTATTAGCCAACCTCAAGGCTTTTATTTTGCCACAACCTGCATCACAACAATGGTAATCACTTATCTATAACAATAAGCGGCACAAAGGCTGTTGAGGTCTTTTCTGATTTTTTTTCCTCTACAATACCGAGACCATCTGCAGCCAACAGGAAATAAGTGCAACACCTGAGTATCGGCTGTCTACTTTGACCTTATCTTGTGGATATTATATGCAGACAACCAGTCTCCAGCTTATTTAATCATGTTATCTGCATGTGTGTTTGTTAGTCTGTTTATGTGCATGTGTGTCGGTGTGTGTGCTGTCAATGTGCAGTACAGATGTATGTGATTTATGTTTGGTGCAACAAAGTCAAATCTAAGGCCACATTATTGTATGAGGCGACTATCTTTTACACAACTTAAAAAGACCCTGTATCCACAAATCTAATCTTGATTTAACTACAATGAAGACCTCATTTCTCTACGCATTCATTTGGAGTTAAAATTGTATTTGTCCCATGATTTGATAACAGATATGGTTCGCCCAAAACCAAACAGATATGAATGTGAAACTTGTGCAAATGTGCAAGAGAAAGTAGATGCTCTGGTTTGGTCATAAGAACCATGTGTCCATTTCCAGATCACAAACACTTAACCGAAAACAGGCACTGGGAATTGAAGGTTTGAAAATGAATACATTTTATGATGACAAATCCATCACTCATAACAACCTCCAATAGGAAACACTGCTTAGTAGTGTACATGAGATATGACCTTCGGCAGGTTCGTGGCATCAGAGACTCACGAAAAAAAGTTAAGTCTTTCCTCCCCGCCACCTTCATTCCCTCTCCAACCAAAAGGAAAAAAAACTCATATGCCTGTTTCAAATCCAAACTGTGTAAATCCTGTGGCATGAGTCCATGAAGCAGTCCTGAGGAGGATAGTGTTTGGGGGATTAGTCCCAGTCCAGGTGGTCTTCATTTAGCCCCCTACCCCCATGAGGTGGCTCTGAGCTGCTGTATGAGCTCAGCACGTGGTAAACACAGCTTCCAAACGGTTCTGATCTCTCATCCATTAACCTAGGCTCTGTTTTTAAACACAATTTAGCGGTATCTACCTGAACGCTGCAGCTGGTGAAGCACTGTTGAAGCTTTATTAAGTGTGATAGGGTCCATGATGGACTGCGTGTCTCATCATGTCGCCACTGCTTTGCGGCTAACATATCAGATTATTACTGTGAGATCAGAATGATTGATGTAGAAAAGCAAAGCAGACATAGAGGCATATGGTAGCTACGTGTCATTTAAAATGACACGATTGTATCTTTTGTTAATGCATCCAGGTGTTCTGAAATGAACACAAATGTTTTGTAGAAATAAAGAGCATGTTGAAAAAGAACTATATGAGTAATAAGAAAAAGGAAAAGGAGATGTAAAGGAAGGGAAAGAAGAACATGAAAACAATCGTGATGACAGCGATGACAATGATGAACTGAAAACTGAACAACAGGACAAACTCAGGTCAAACGTATCCAAATATGTCCTCCACTTAACATCTTCCCCAGCTCCTTAAATGGGTGTTCCAGGTATTGTCCCTCTGCTAGTTAGAGTTTGAAGTTGTGTAAACAGGACTAAATGGCAGGGAAGCTGCTGAAGATCTGAGAGAAACTGATCAAAGGCGCCTTTACATGCAGCCGGTGTCAGTGTTGTTGCATTTGTGTGTGCGTGTCCCACAATGAGATGACAGACATAGATCTGTCTGGTGTGGTTCCTTGAGAGGCCCTGTTGCATTTCGACAGCCTCTGTTTGCACAACACAAGCCGTGGAAAGCGCGCTCACCTGCGCTGAAGCTCACACAACAACTCGTGGATTCCTTTTGCTGGACAGAGGCCACCATATGTGCTCAAATAGGTGTAAAAAAGCAGAACGAATGCTGACACTTAAAAGAAACAAATCAATAGGGACGGTGAATGGACAAATTATTCTGCTTCACCTAAGTGGACAAGTGGCATGTGAGTGATGGGCACCTTCCCAGGTAAATGCTTTGTGGGTTAAAGACACCTTTATCCTTGACACCTCTTGAGCAAACAAAGAAAGCGAGTGAAAAGAAAGAGGAAGGGCGAAAGAGAGAAAAGCTGAGGGGGTTGAGTTCAAGACAGCTTTCCTGCTCAGCAAGAGCTGCCTCTGAAAATCCCTTTAACAAAAAGAAACGGGGCAAAGTAAATGTCTTTCCAGGAAGTCCAAACTCTGGAGCGTTTTTTTGCAGATTATTGTTCGAGGTGACATTGCATGAGAGCTCTTTTGGCTGGGCTGCTTCCATGCAGTCCAATCCCGAGGTAAAGGGACCACCCATTAGCCTTGCTTAAAGAAATGCCCATTCAGTCTATTCACAGACCTGCCTGTCTCTCAGGGCTTGCTTCTGGTTGTGGATTGTGGCTGGGGAGTGGGGGGAGTGGCAGGGTTCCTAAGAGCTGAGAGCTAGGGAATGAAGTCCGGTTGCCGTGGGATGCCGAACAGGCTAGACCAAGCCAGAGTCGAGGGGTCTCTTGCTGCGGGAGCTTTGATTCACCGCTCATCTCCACAGTCGGGTTCCGCGCTCAAACCCCAGGGTCCAGGCTTTGTGAGAGGAAAGGTTAGCAGTAGGGTGGGCACATGTTGTGCATGGTGGTGACAGTGACATTGACAATGATGGGGGGACAATGTGGTGGCAAGCAGCTGTGTGGGAGGTGACAGTGGGGTGAGCAGAGAGGTTGAGTCTCTAGGGGCTCTGCTAACAGACTTCTTGGACTTAGCTGTTGAAGTGAAAGGGCCTGCCTTTACTTTAGTTAAGAACTGTCTACCCATAGTAAGTACGCCTTAAAATTCGGAGGCAATTGTAAGGGCTTATGTTCTTTTTGTAGGTTTTGGTTTAATGCGTGTGTGTGACCGCATGAATCCCAAAGACAAGCTGTTTTTTGATGCAAGACGAGTCTCAGTCAATCATTGTCTGCCATAGTAGCTCTGCAGGATTGAAGGGCAGCCTAGACTGAGCCCTCGTGGCTCCAGCAGATGGGATTGAGCCCACCTGAGTTTGGCCTCATGTGTCTGGTTCATATTACTGTTCCCAGGATCTGACAATGTGGCTCACATTATGGGAAGCTGCACAGCGCTGTGGTGAGATCGGAAATTGATTCAGATAGTGTGCATTGAAGGGAATGACCTAATTACTTAACAATTCATCAGTTGCAGCAACTTCCCCGAAAGCAACGCACAAATAGAGCCCTCGACTCTACGTTTTATTGGGTGTCCCCAAAAATTGAATTTCCTTTGACAGCTTTGTGGGGTTTCCTTTACCTTTATTAGCTGGCATGAAGCCAAATGACCCTGTAGGTTTGTGTTACAACCCATGTTGTCTTGTATTGCCAGACCGACCTTCACAGCGCTGCAAAGGAGGGTCTGGCTTTTCCACAGCATTCCGGGATGGGAGAAAAATGTAGTCTGGTTTATTGGCATTTCTTTAAACCAATCACAATTGTCTTGGGCAACGCTAAGCGCTGTACGGAGCTACGGCGCCTGTGCAAAATAGACTCGGGAAGGAACTTGTTTTGGTGGCATTACACATAGCTTTGAACAACTTCAACGTGGGTTTTACTGAGAGAGAATTCAATGGAGAACCCCTTTTTTATTGTTAGATAGATTGTTAGATTTTTTGGAAGATTTCACTGTGCAAGTACAGGTACTTCACTGTATCCGAGCTTTGCCTATTCGCCCATATGGTGCACTATAAACATGCAGTTAGAGTTAATGTGTCCTGTAATGTTATTATAACTAATATCGATCAGCTGTTTCACCGGATGTGGAGAGAATGTGGACAAAAAGGGGGACTGAGATTTTATCAAGAATACCCAACAAGAAGGAAACAAAACCTGTAGACGGCATAGTTGCACAATGTCTGTAAAATACACGCATAGAAAAAACAGGCATGTTAAGATACTTGTATGGTAGAAATCCAATCTATGCAAGTTGTAGGACAAAGATGCTGCGTAGCAACTCAGATATTTGAGCTTTCTTCAGTGAACTGCAGGGTCAGCAAGTGCATCTGTAATAAGGTTGTGTGTGGTGCCTTTGAGGCTACATGCAAACACAGCAGAAATACCTTGTTTTAAAATAGCCAGTATCATCCCAGAAGAGACTTCCAACACAGAACTCCTCCCATCTCCTTGAGCTTGATGGGGCCCAGGGAAGGAGCCCCCAGAATGCTGATAACCCCCCCCCCCCCCTTCCATGACCATTCACCAACACTCTGGTTCATATTTTTGTGGAGGTCCATTGACTTTCTCCTTTTCAGTCTCCCTTTAATCCCTGGGTCTGTGTCGTCAGTGGCTCTCTACAGAGGGGCTATTATTCAGGGCCTTATTACTGCGCCCCTCGCGGCTTATCTCCTTCCTGGTGACAGTCTTTTCAAGCCTCTCCCTAATGACCTGGGGAAACTCACATGCTCAACTTCCCAGGGCTGCGGGGCCCCGCTGATGTCAGAGGGGGTGGCCCCCACGCAGGGGCTCCTGGTCCTGCCAAGGAAAAAGAGTGAGGCACAAAATTGTCCAACCACAGCCGCCAACGCATCACACGCTCGCTTCTGCTGCCTCCTTCTCCTTGTGCAGGTGACAAAGCTAAGCTCAGGGTGCATGAGGACTCCTCCAAGGGACCGGAGCTAAGGGGAACTTGACCCATTCTGATTAAAAAGGATCTCAGAAGCTTAGCTACTCAAAGATGGTGTCAGAGTATTGGAACTGTGGTAGCTTGCTGCTGTGTTTCTTTAGGACTCATTTAGTTTGCCGTGATAATAGAATGAAACCGGAGCTTGATGTGCTGCATCGGGGTGATTGACACAAGGTTTAAAGCAAAACATTTTAGGTGAATTAATCAAGTCATGCAATTTCATTCGTTAAATGATCCAAACATTTTATCCAAAGTGGTCTGCTGGCACACGCTGCTATATATAAAATATTCTTAAGCCTTGATTAAAAGTTGGCTGTAGCCAAACAGTTTTGTTCATTCAAGGCAAGTGGAGGATAGAATTGCATGTGAGTGAAAGCTTTTCATTCACCTTACATGGAATTTCTTGTCCCAGTAATTCAAAAGAATGGATCCCCAGATGGGACCTCTGTTTCTTTTCAATCACAATTCGCCCCCGACTCCCTTTAACATGTCCCGAACATTGCATTACAACGTACAGCAAATATTATGCATAGAGGCTATTGAAGCACAGAAATCTTCAGCTGTTTACAGCTTAGCTTGCTCATTCACACGCAATTTTAAATTACATGAATGTGATTGTCAGTGTCAACGAGGTGTTCCACTGGTACACCTTCTAAATACCACACCCATCTCCCCGCTAAACCCCTGTGGTGTCTTTGGATACGTTCGGAAAGGACATGGCTGTCCATTACACTTTCATCTCAGATAAAACCCCAAAGATACAATAGGCTGACTACAATTTGGTCATCAGAGCAGGAACACTGCTGTCTTCTGTATACAAAGATCACGGGAAATGTGGCGCAAGTGTCTTCTTCTACTTCCTCACATGGCATACAGGCCTGTTGCCCAGAGGACAGGGGGAAATGAAAGTCCTTAGCGTTTGTGTCTGTGACTCATAAACTACTTAAGACTTTGAGAAACATGTTGAGTTGCTCCAATTAAAAAAGGTAATGACTTAAGAGAGGCTATTTACAACGCAAAACCTGGAGACATGCAGGGCAAGCCCTGGAGGAGGTAATGTAGTTTTCGGTTTTGCCTGCACTCGCCTCCTTTTTCTCTTCCTTCCCACATCCCTATCTAGTCCATCTTTAGAGTGTTTGATTGAGAGACCTTCGAATGAGAAGGAATAAAGGGAAACACTGCTTTTGTAAACTTTACTCCAGTTATTATTGTTTGGCCATCATTCCAACAATGCAAAACAATATAAAAAGTCAAAGAAAAATGTTGAATAAATTGAAATAAATAGCTTCATTTGCAAAGGGAAAGAATCATGACCCAAACTGTCCGATGTAAACATTAATCCCAGTTTACAATCTGACTTTTAACTTTGACCTTAACGTAGTTGTGTGCACACTTTTTTTTTCAGTCCGATGACAGATTATTTACAACATTATTGGGGCACCCACTCAGTTCTACCTCCAGATAAAGGGGTTTACACAATGCTTCTAATTTTGGTTTGTTGACAACCTGTCTTCAGTAAAGTAACTTCAATACAGCAATGGTGCCTTGTTTCCATATCAGAGCAGTTACTTTGGAAGTGCAACATGATCATAACCTACAGAAATGATAGTCCAAACTATGTAAATCAGACCCAAGCTGCAGTTAATAAATCCTCATTATCTCCAAAATGCCCACCTTCTTACGAATTATCATTTCATCCACTGAAAGGTTCCTGTCAGCAAAAGAATCTGCAAAGCCGTTTGGAGTGGAGCCACTGATGCCCTTTAACCCTTTGCTTTGTGTTTTCATCGGTGCTTTTAGCCACGCCTAAACCAACTTTGAATCACCTCAAAACCATCACGCACTCTGCCTCCATCAACAATGTCACTGCGGGGACAGAAGAATGTGCAAGTAACAATTGCACTGAAAACTGTCCAGTGAAAGAACAACCAGAAGTTGATACCTAATTAACAGCAGCTCAAACCAACCACACACCCACAACTCTACAAGAGAAGGATTATGCTGGGAGTGCTAAACAGGCCATCAAATTAGGTAGAAATCCATTAACCGCTTGAGTCATTGTAGTCTTTAGCTTCCCTTAGAGTGTCTAAGTGTCCCATTTGTAAATGCTATTACTTCAGTTCTGTGAATCAGGGATTAGAAATTCACAACAAGTCCAAAGTCAGTGAGTAATTTTCCTATCACATTTTCTAGCATTTAAAATGACAGTTATATAGTGACATAAGTACTCAACAATTATACCAATCTATTTATTTTAAACTTGTCTGTATAAAGTGGATTTTTTGATTTATTTTGTAATGCTGTATGGTTCTTCAGCTTTCTATTTACTCTTAGTCTTTAGTAAGAAAACATCCTCAGCGTCTTGTTCTTCTTTCTGTAAACAGCCTCCACATTTTAAGACTGATCATAAATGCAAGTTAGATACAGTATTGTGTGGTCTTAATCCTGACAAGTCAGCACAACATCCTGAGATCAGACATACAGTTGTTCGGTCTTCTGGGACGGACTTAACTCCTGTGGATTGGGATCCTGACAACTCGGTTGAGCTAAAAAAGATCCAGGGACTCTGTTCCTGCACGGTAACAACTGGCATCAAAGGAAAAAAGGGAAAAGGGGGCTCTGATAATAATGGAAAGTGTTTTGACATCCAGGTTTAAGTAATTATTGGATTTAGATAAGAGGGGAATTCCATCCGATGTGAGGTAAAACAAACAAAACAGGAGATTGCACATTATTCCACCAACAGCAGAAGTCCCACTGTAGCCCCAGGGCGGGAGTAGCACACTCACATTACATCATGGATCCCATGTGGAATAATGGAAAAATGCATGATGGCACAGTGCTGTAGGGCCTTGTAGCCTCCCTGCAGGGTCATCATCAGGGCAGAAGGAACTCACTGCACAGGAGAAAAGTAAATGTATGTAGTTTGCTACATTTAAAAAAAAAAAAAAGAAGTTTGAGTCTAAAGTGAAAAGTTGGTAAAAAGTGAGAAAACTAATGTGTAATGGGTGAATAAATATGTAGCCATGAAACGCTCTGACACCGAACCAACTGTGACTCAACTTGTTCCACATCCTCTGCGTCTGTGCGTTCTCTAATTAAAAATGTTACAACAAAATGTAACATGTAATCACGGACTGGACTTTTTTTTTTCTAGATGGAGGTGGAGACAAATTCTATCAAAGTAAACTCTGTGTTTCAACAAGCAGATGCAATGATTGCATACACAATAAGCAAAATCCTATTATGCAAAATAGTGTGATAACTCTCCTAGCTGTGTGTTTGCATTTAACCAAATCGATGATTTGGCCAGGACTACTGTATGCTCCACTATGAGCATCCAGGTAGAGCTCACCTCTCAGACTAGAGTTCCTTCATTGTTTCAGTTGGCCAGCAGATATAAGCCGAAAGCAAAGTCCACAGTGTATAACCCCTTCTGCTCATTTTTGCTAGATAGCTGTTACCAAGTGGGATGTAGCTTGATTAACCAACTAATTGAGAAGTTTAATTATTCGGTTTCCATGGATTTTTTTTTATAAACTACTGATTCACTTCAAACCCTGTTTGCATGCAGATGCCAATATTGGCTTACATTTTCTAAATACCATTCCTAATTAGTTTACTAGAAAAATAACTAAGGTCACGTATACATATTTTACACTGTATGTATTTGACAAATTATTGGATTTTTTTGGCAAATAAATGCATTAGGTCTGTTTAGTATTTCCCCGCTATTTCGCATTATTTCCAATAAGTCTCTGTTATTTCCTTTGGAAAGTTTGCACCTTGAATATTCCCAAAATCTTCCAAGCCTAATCAGGGTTGCCGCAGTGGGAGACAGAGTGCACTCCCTGTCCTTTGACCTTGTGCTTACCCTCTGAAAAGACATTAGAGGTAATGATACCTCTTCAGACATCACAAGAAATCCCAGTTATCTGAGCAGCAGCTTGTCAACAGGCAAGCCAGGCAACTGCTTGCGGCCCCAGGCCGTTAGGGGGCCCCCAAGGGCTGACAAACTTAATTCTTCACGGTCTCAAACGGAACCCCCCCTCCCCCTTAAACAAACAAATTACTTTTTGCAATGACATCTGAAGCGGCCCAATGTCATTCCAGTTGAAGCATGATCGATTTTAAGTTTTCGAAAGCATAATGAAGAGGCGTTATCCTTCTGGGAATGAAAAAGAAAGAGGAAAAATAAAGGATGAGAGGAAAAGAAACTATAACTATAGCAGATAATGCAGGTAAAGTGGAACAATAACTGTAATAACTGAAGGCTGTCATTTAACCTTAACAATGGAGGAGACATGTCAATAACTATAGCCAGCTAGTACTAATGTTAGACTAATGGTGTTGATTCTTTCATGTTTTTTTGTCAGTTAATATCTGTTAGAACAGGAGACTCCAGCCTGGAGTGCGGGTCCGTCTTGCTCCTGTCCCAGGAAAGACTTTCAGGGCTGTGTCTCATTTCAATAAAGCAAAATGTTCAAAGGTCTTGAGATCTGGAGGACATAGTGGCGGCATTTGCTGTAGCCGAGGTCCATAAACAGCATTTGTAGAGTTTAGAACCAGTGCAGTACAGAGAACAACAGAGCCTAGAATCTGCTTTGTTACCCACGGACAATATTCCTCTCATACAAAGCAGCCCTCAAACTAATCTCCCTTTATTCTTACTACGGAAACACAATGCAAGCAAACGTACAAAGACCATCGTTCCATCACACTTAAAAATATATGACCCATAAAAGCCCCGGTGAGTATCTCTTTCTGTCTGAAACACCTCAATTTGTGTTCCTTTTCCCTGAGGACCTGTGTGGTAGGTATGTGTTTATTGAGAGAATATAGCTTTACAACTGCATGTGAGCACTTTTTTTGTGGTGTGAACCTGTTGCTGTATCCAGACATAGATTCTGATGAGATATATACTCTCCACAACAGCATTTCATGTTCTGTCTTATTTGACTGCTGTCATGCTTTTGATTTCCACACATGCTGAAGTGATGTGGATGGGGCTGTATGGAGAGCAATACTTTCTGCAGCTTAAGAGTCTGGGAGGTGGTTTGTTCTTTGTAACCTGACATGACACATTAGTAGAGGGTCTGGCATTTACTTTAGGAGCAGGCCCCAGATGACTATAAGTTTGCCAGAGCATTAGTTGTCTTTGTCCTCAAAGCATAATGCATAAAGCTTAAATCTAATGTTTTGGAGAGTTAAGCTTCCAGACTGGGGTTAGAATCAATTCTGATCTTAAATTTTTCTTATCATACTGCAACACACACACTACACTGACCCTACAAGGGATAACTAGCTTAACACTGCAATACAAGCATGCTGCTCTTTTATCAAGATATCTTCTAAATGGATTTACTGCTGAAGATGCTGACTTTTTCCCCTGGGATACGTACAATAACTATCACATTAGCGCATTTAAGTCCTTTTGTCATTGCTCTCATTTTAAAGAAGACCTATTCTAGACCACAATGTTGGAATGTTTATGTTAAAAGTGGATAAATCTATAAATAATGAGGTAAACATATTTAAAAGAACTCCACGTGAGCCAAAAGCTTAGATTTCCCATACTGTTCTGAACACTCCGGTTTCAACTGTTTTTTATACTCTTGGCTCTTTATGTTTCCATACCAAGCCTGTCTTCTATATATTGTCATCTGGTCCATGCAGGCATACTACAGCAGTGTATACGTTACATACCCTGCCACATGTAGCTACATAATAAGTCAGGGAAAGCTGTCATATTTGGTGTAGAATCCTTTTTTGGAGATTTTTCACAGTATAAAGTCTTGCTATATGCAACAGACTGTACAGAGGCAGCGACAACAGAGCACAAATGTGAACTCTCCAGAGATCTTGAAACACTGACCGATCAGAGCAGACTGGGCTTTTTTTCGGAAGGGAGGCTTAAAGAGACAAGCGCTCCACAGAGCATCCCAGACAGAGGGGAAATAGAGGTGCCAAAGCCATTGGCAGTATGAAAACGATAAACTTTTTTAGTAAAAATGTTCTAGTAAAAGGCAAAACACAAGTCTGACAATGAAAACGGTATATAATAGGTCTCCTTTAAAACGGAATTGAAAGGATTGACAGGCATAGCGACAGTAATTGACAAGGCGAGGCTTAACAAACGGTGAATTGCCCTGCTGGTCCAAGAGGTCTATTTGAAACATAAAGTTATAGTACTTCCCACACTATAAGGGACCCAAAGCCCGCAGCTGCGAAGCCTGGCATCATCACACATCATAAGTTCACATGGAACTCCAAAACTGCAAGTGTGTTAAGTCTGTTTTTCTCTGCCGTTGTTTTACCACATAAAAGCGGGCTGGTTAAAGTTAACTTAACTGACGTAATGTCAAGGTCTGCTCTTGCAAGCGCTAATGTTTAGTAATGTGAGCTATCACAGGTAGCGTTAGGCTCTATGTGAAAAACAATGGCAGAACGAAAAAGACTTACTTGGGGTTTGGGCGTTCCAGGTGAAGTTGTGAAAGCTGTTGCCGTAGATATATTGTAATTGCAGAGGCTCACTGCGGTCAAGCAGTCTTGCACAGAGAGAAGGCGACCGCATGGCTATTCACAGACGGGTTTGAATGTAAACAGAGAGAGAGAGGGCAAAGAGAGAGAGAGGAGGACAAGGGGACAAAGCGAATGAATGTGCTGGCAACAACTTTAGAGTGAAATAAGATTTTTTTCCATTTTAAATAGTAAAAAAAACGACAATGTCAACGTTGATAATGTGGCAGGTAGTCATAATTAAATAAATGAATGGGAAACACTGCTCATTGTGGTTTTCTAGAGCCCTTGCCCCTTATGCATCCTCTTCTTTCTGTTACAGGCACAGAGAAAGGTAGGTGACCAGTTTACTACGGAGAGCAAACAGTGTTATCCAGCCTCCTCCAGACCTGGCGGCATGCGTCCCTGATAGCATCTATACTCTATCAATGACAGACAGGGTGTGGTGTGGCAGATTCAAGGGTTTAGGAGTTTGTATGTGTAAATCGTGATGGATGTTGTAGGTAGGATGTAGGGGGGCCTGCCGGCTGAACAAACACTAAAGGTGATCTGACAGAAATGGAATGTAAATGGCTGGCCATAACCTTAGTTCACCTGTGGAGTATTTGTGAATGGGACCAGTGTCACTGTGTAATGTCTGCAAATAACTTACAAATCTCACACAATAGCATCGCTTAAAGCGATTTTCAGAGTAAAACAAGCATTTGAGGACACGTGTATCCGTTTGTGCCTTTTTGGGGATTTTTTTTTTTTTTTTTTTTTTTTTTACTTTACTCACTGAACAAAAAAACTAATATTAAAAGAAACAGCAAATTAGGGGAAATTATGAAAAGAAACTTACTAAAAAGGAAATATAAAACTGATAAGATCTTCCTCAGATAACGACAATGACAATTATTCTTAAACAAAAAAATAAGTATTAACTCTAATCTCAGTTGTCAAACAAATATAATTGCAACAGTATTTCCAATGCACCACACCACAGCAAACCACATGATGTAGGTCAACCTGTGTGTTGTTAGGATCACTTGCAGATCAGTCTACTCTGGGCAGGCTTTGCTCCTCACCCAGCGACTGTCATAATGATAATCCCAGGCCTGTAATCTGTAGGACTCAGATTCCCAACAGTGCCACAGTCTGTACTTGCAGCCCCCCTTAGCGAACTCTGACACTCGTCTTCAGCGAGCACTTCTGCCTCGGCTTTTGATCTACTCTTCAATTACACCATGTAGCAATCATCTTCGCATCCCAAAGATGGTGATTGAAGTTAAAAGGATTCACACTGATAATTTACCAACACACTCAGCTATGTTAGGCAGCCACGTTTCAGAAAGCTGAGTTTAAGGGAGTTTACAACTTTGTTTTTTTTAATCCTTGAATCTATAATTTATTTTTCCAGTTAACTTCCATGCCCTACAGTAGTACCTGTACAGGGCTATATACTGTAACACACAGAGCTGTGGACAATACTGTGTGTTTTGGTTTATGATGAAACCCTCAGATTTACATGACAACTGAGTGCTTGGAAATGGGACCCCTGTTCTGAACATTTACAAGCCTTCCATTATGTGACAGGTTTTTCCAAAGGTGCAAGGGTCAAGAATGACTGACTTGATCTATTGAAAAAGTCAGGCCTCTTCTTGAGGGAAACACCAGAGAGCTTAACATAAAGACATTATATACAACACATGACCGGATTAGCACCTTTGTACGTATTGCATAATTATTATTAAATGGTTGATCCTGCCATTGGTCCCATTTTCAACTTCTAAACGCTTATTTGCTGAGCCAGGGCACAGTGATTGCTCAAAACCACTGGACAGGCTTAATACAAGTCCAGTTAAACTAAATTATCTGAAGCATTTTTCTGAAACTGAAAACACAGTAGATAATGTCGAAATTAGCTACCAGGGGCCTGTTCCAAAGGCTTTGAGAACACTGGCCTTCTTTTGACGCAACATGTCCTCCGTCTCTTTCAGTATCCCATAATCCACTGTGGGCTGTTCAGTTACAGTATTTAATGGACTGTAAATGTGTCGATCCTCGCCAGCTCAGCGCCAGACTGTGGAAATTTCATGTGACCATATCATATATACCAGATATTGCACTGGTAATAAACTACAACAGGATCCGGACCAATGAAAAAGGAACTGCAGGATTCAATCCAGTCCGATCCAGTATACAGCCACTTATGAGTTCAAGTGACAGAAGTTCTTTATTCAGGTAATGTGATGACATTCACTGAAACAGGCTATGAGAAAGAGTCAAAAGCTCTGAAAACAGACAGCTAAGGACTTTAAGATTACAATATTCTAAATTATACTACTTGTGCCTTTTTGATCAACAAAAGAGCCATTTATTTCCATACCTCTAACACATAACCATACTGTCCACTATTGTTGTGCTTTTTAATCCAAAGACTAAATCTTTGGTGGATGTGCTCAATCCTCCATATCATCCCCAGCCACCATTATTCAGAGCTGTTCCTATTCATAGTCCATTAAACATTGCCACAAACAGTTTTCACTATGGATAAAGAATAAATCCATGGGATTAGGATGATTCAGCACTTTAAGTGGGCTTTATAAACGCTTGCTGGGCGTTAACCCCAAGTAATCAATGAACAAGACAAAACGGCTTCAGTTTGGGAGATTGGGAGGGATGAATCACATGATGAACACTCACAATTTATGCTATAATGAATGGAAACTTTTTTGACCACAGAGAGAATGCAATCCTGTCTGCTGAGGAGTTGTGACTTGGATACTAATATTTTCATTTGTGTTTCTGTTATTTGTTATGAATTAAGCAAGTTTTAACAGAAAATGTTGTTAAAAGGGACCATACGAGGTATTTCCATGACCATCAACTGATTAAACTATTAAGAATAAACCTAAAAACATTAAGATTTCAAGGATAAATTTTTTAAATGTTTATGTTTTTGTTAATACCAAGTGGACAAGACTCCCCATTGATGTTTCTGGATCCTTTCCATGTGAATCATTAGTATTCTATGCCATATTTGTGTTCAGGGGTGTCAGACTGGGAGTGAAAAAGGAACTGAGTCTTGTATAAAGTAGTTGAAAGCAATACTTGAGTAAAGAAAAAGTATCTTACCAAAAATGACTTTGGTTGAAGTTAAAGTCTCCTTTTAGAATATTACTTAAGTAAAAGTCTTAGCGTATCTGATATTTACTGTACTTAAGTATTAGAAAAAAAATTTGAACATGAACTTTATAGCCAAAAATGGGTTCATCACCACTGTTGTCGGGGTGGTCATCGTCTCTTACCATGGTGGCAGAGCCTGCATCAGGTAATTCCATGACACTATCAATCATTATGTTTCCTCCTCTTCTTCTTTAGTTTTGGACGATGTTTTTGTGCATTATGTGTATATTGCATTATCTTGGCAATTTAGGAGCAATGATTCGCCGAACCTGTTTTTTTCCAGTGTAACAACTTTCTTCTGATTTTATTTTGTAGTAACAAGTAACTAAGATGCATAGGGGAAATTAAATGGAGGAAAAGTATACATTTTATTTAGGAAATGTAGTGGAGTAAAAGTAAAAGTTTCCGGACATATGAAAAACAACATTACATCACTGCTGAGTACCCAGGGCCCTTATGTGAGGAGGGCCCAAAAAGATGCTAGAATGAATAGCTGGGGATGTGGGGAGGAGCCCATAGAAAATGCCTGAAAATGCTGAGCCCCTGTTTGTGTTAGGAACTATTTAAACCACAAAAGAGCAAATAGGCAAAGCTTAGCAAAAACGTTACAGCGTATATGTCAATGTGTCAACCCACTTATTTGTCTGCTCTTTCCTTCCATCCATCAACGTGTCGTAACAGGTTTTCAAGAAGAAGTGAAGAACAAATAAGGTGGAGCATTGTTTTATAGTTTAAAGAATAAACCACCTGTGGCGGTCTTAAGTCATTTGTGAGTTCAGAATATTCTCAAGGCCACAAAGCTGAGGTCTAGACCTGCTTTGAAGTCTCAGAGAAGCTCATTGTGAGAGATGGGTACAACCACTCCAATCCGCCTTGGGTTATTTAACCAACTAAAGACTGGTATTTTTAAAAGCATTACAGGATGACAATACAAGGGAAAAACCAAGAAAGGAGAGATCAGAAAACCTTCAACAAATTAGTAATTTGTAAACCATTTAAAAATCTGCTTTTGTATACAGAGACTCCAGCAGATTAGTGTCCCAGCCCACCTGGGGTGGAAACCCTCTCCACATCTTTAAACATCTTAAAGAAAGTTCCTCTCAATTCTTTTGAAATTCCAAATGGAAACTTGCATGGCACAAGTAAGATTAAAAAGGGGGAGGGACCAACTCAGATGTCAGTGGTTTGACCCTTGACTCCTCGCTGGCTGTGGGCAGTCAATCAGAGTCTGCCATTGTGAAAAAGGAAACCTATAATCTTCACTCCCAGAATAAAAAGATAAATTAACCAACAAGCCTGTTGGTTTTTTTCCACTCATCTGTGTATTGAGGTTCCTATTTTGTTGTTTATGTCAGGGGATTGTTAGCAACACATGTGTTATTGATGGTTTCTTTGTGGCTGTGAAGCTATGGATTAGCAGTGACAAACGTTGGATTACAGAGTCCCTACTGGGGTGTCAAAGGGTCACGCTGGCTCCTCTCACCTCGGCCCTTAGTGGAGCAGAGCATCAGTGGCAGGGGTTACCTACCATCAATGATGTGCTTCAAAGAGTTTAGAGGGTAGTTTCCCACATTCAGGGTCACTATTGACCGGCAGCAGTCCCCATTCCTATGAACTACGACCAAGTTTATATTGGCGAGCCCACACAAAAGGATCCCCAATAGAAATGTGGATCCAAACAATGGAGGCTATAGGCAGAGCAAAAACCACCATGCAGTTTAGAGTTTTGACCACAGGGAAGTGAGGCATTGTCTACATACAATAAAAAGTGGCAGCTCTAATTATAAAACAGATACAGGTTTGTAGCAGAATGGATCACATGTATCAATCAATGCAAACTACAAAAATAAAAAAATAAAAATTGTTGATTAAAGTTAACAAAATACTTGGTTTGAGATTGCTATAGTTTGATTAAAACATAGAAAAAGCTGTTTTTTGAAACTAAAATTGGATTAAAATAAAAATCTCAATCTACAGCAGTGGTGGAAGACGTATTAAGATAACACTGTTAAAAATACCCTACTACAAGTAAAACCCTGCATTAAAAACCTTACTTAAGTAAGTATGTATGTAAAGTGTTATCATCTTCAACCAAATGTAATTAACGTATCAAAAGTGAAAGCACTTATTCTGCAGTAATATTTCCCTGTTAATGTGTGTGTGTGTGTGTGTGTGTGTGTGTGTGTATATATACATAGACATATCTGTGTTGATATCCAGACCAAAACCTTGATAAGTAGGAATATTAGGATGATAATAGTAGAAATGAGGATTCAAAACAAGCTAATGTTAGAAAGCGGGACCCTGACCAACATGGACACTAATGGGTTGATGGAAGACAGGATAATGTCAGACCAAACCTCCGCCAACTGTGCCATGATACAGCGACCTCACTAGAGAATTCAACAAATGGAAATGTAGCCTAACAATACGCAAACCAGACAAACTAAACTAGACTCCACATCCACTATAACTAACTAAAAGGCAGCTATTAAACAAGCCGTACAATTTGGAAAGCAGGTCAAAATAACCCTAGTTTAACAGGTTTACCTTGGAAAAAGCTGGAGCTAAGCACCCCCGTCACATCGTCCTTCATCATATCCATTTATCTCAGTGTACCGCAAAGTTTTTTTTAAATCATGAAACTCGCCCACAGGCAAAAGTGTCCTCATACACATTGACCTACAAGTCATCTTAATTTTTTCATTTCATACACTTCTAACTTTGCATGCATTTTATTGCCAACATAAAAGTGTCTGGGTCTGAATCCGCATGGCGTTAATGAACTTGCATTCAGCACAATTGAAATTGGAAACCGCTAAAAGGCTTCAGTTATGAATTTTGATTGACACACTGGTCCACGGCACACGGCTTATCCAAGTGTATTAGCTGGCTGTGGAATAGCTGTTTTCATCAAATCAACACTTTTTCATGTCTTTATCAGGACAAATTTGTATTTCAAAGGCATTAATTCTATTTTCATCAATTCAGTTATAATATTTAATCAGTGAATAAGGACACGCTCATATTACAATGGAATACATATACCCAAAGGTTTGCGTCCAAGTGTCTTGCCTTGTTAAATTCTGGTGCTTGCGTGCATGGTTTTGCAAAGCATGACTCGTGGCTTTTTGCCAGATGTCCCAGAATGCACCCGACTAACAAGTAGCCTTTAAGCAGTGGAGATACCAAGGGAGTTTTTTTTTTTCATGCTGGTACGCTTGGCTAGACAGATAATTTGGGGATTGTGGCCAGAGATTTTTGAGGGAATATGAGAGGGCAACCTCCTGCAATCAGGCAGTGTCGGTGACCACTCGAGTGCAACGCAAAGGCGAGCTGCCACTCAAGATGCCTCGAATCATTCCTTAGAAGTAGGCTCCTGAAGAGCTGTTGATATGAGTGTGGGTTTGCATTTTTTTTCAAGTGTGTGTTTCATAGGTCCAGGGAAAAGGCTGGACAAGCAAACAGCTGCTACACATATTTTCACGGATGTGCAACAACCCAATGAAGAGAAATGAGGTGGCAATTACAACTTGCTGTTCATAACTTCAAACCAGAATGGCTTTCATTTCTGTTTGACATATTGAACCCCAGTCATGTTTAAGCTCTTCATAACATTTGTTTGATAGGAATGTGACCATTCCATTTGTTTAAAGTGATTTCATATTTGATGCATATCCAGTTTACTTCATGTCTAAGCGTGTGTAAATGTTGACTTCGTTGGTCAATTATAAGTAGTTTTAAGCCACTACTGCCCTCTATGTGTTACATAGGGAATTACAGTCTCTACATTTGAACAAATTCAGCATACTACACATATTGCAGTGGGGTAGGGCTTTTCCTGTAAATGCTGCTACATCGTAGCAGTATTCACATTCCAAAACAAAAGCTGATCAAACGCTGTTCACTCCCTCCAGATTTCTTTTAAAAAATACATTAAGGCTCAACAGTGTTCCAGTTTGAGAGGAGGCTCCCCGCAGTAGACTTTCAATGTCCATCAGTAGCACACTGCTAAAAGCCTTGTGTGGCATTGGGCATACAGACATACTTTGAAGCTCCTCTATTCGACCCTAATGCTGTGCCCATACCCCCTGTTGCTCCTCTCTGTCTCCCCAAGCGGGTTCTCCCATTCATTTGGCTCATTTGAATTCCAACATGATAGACCTCTGATGAGCCGGGTGAACTGTTACACTACACGACAAGACTGTTAATTAATCACAGCAACTGTACACATTGCCTCTGTGGTGTTGACTTGTGAACATAAATCTGCCAGTTTTCATCTAATGACTTGGAGGCACCTGTCTGAAGCCAGTAATTACACAAAGCAATGCTCGCAGACATGTATTCACAGGGAGTCTTGCTTTGTCGTCTTATTTTATGGATTAAACCGTTAATTACTCAGTAGCTTTAGTGTTCAGCATGAGAAGCGGTATCCACAGAGTAGAGACAATAATAAACACACATTTGGTTCATGCAAGGACAGTTGTGCTTGTGTATTATAATTACAGTGGAAACAGAGCTACGGCTTCTGTCTTATTTTGATATATATGTGGGCTTTCCTTTAAAAAGTAATATCTCAATGGGACTTACTAATTGAACTAAGTAAAGGTCCATCCATCCATCCATCCATCCATTCAACGCTAACCACACATTTAGGGTATTTCTTAACTACCAAAAATATGTGCTAACATTTAAATGGTTTAATATTAGAGCTATGCATTTATTATTAATGTTATTTCTCATTTCCATACATGATTAAACATTTATATTTTGGGATTTTGGGATCATGATAAACAAATGAGTCTTTAAGAATTCAGGTAATACCTTCAAAACCTGGGGTTTTTCACCTACTGTGTCTAGTACCAGCTCTCATCTCATCTGTCCTTGTTTACCTTGGAGGTTTCCTGGACATCATATGACTTCCTCTGATCATTTCCTCCACCTGCAGAGTTTCTCCCTGATGATTTAAGCCACTCTGGCATTTCTCCCGCTTCTGCCCTTGTTCCCAAACTGCGGGGGCCTTCCCTTTCTGCTTTCCCCTCGCAACCTTTCTCCCTCCCTCCCTCACTTTTAGATCTTCTTGCCCTTTTCTTTCCTCCTCACTCATAGTTGCTCACTCCATCTCCCGGCTCCCTATAAGAGAGCCCAGAGTTTGGCCTCGCTCCCCGTCTCTGCGTGTGAACTGTGTGTGCGGTGTTGGGATTCTGCCGCTAAGGTTAGAGGAGGCATGCAGAAGACAAGAAGCCACTTCAAAGACTCTTTTGTGCACAGGTGTGAGGGCTATCCCACACCAGCAGATGTGATCTCACACACACACACACACACACAAACACACACACAAATCTGAGCGCTCAGCGGCTTGTGGTCGTAGGTCCCCGTCTAACACAAGGATCCTTTGAAGGTCCCTCATGCTCCAGGCAATAGTTTTACATTACAAATATTACACCCAACTGCTCACCCCTTCTGGCTTGGGTTTACACCCCAATGTAACACACACACACACACAGGCATGCGTATGACAGTAGAGTCTTTCGGCTTATATCATCAAAGTGTTTGCATAAGGATAAACTGAAATGATGCGCAGCTGTTAAAACCATATAAAAAATTAACTTGTCGTCATTAAGATTTTATTGCATGTGTTGTGGGGGATGTCTGTTGCTGCGGCATTAAATGGCCATATGCTTTGAGTCAGTGTTTCCACTAACTTCATACTGCTTTCCAAAAAACACTCGCGCATACCAATATTATTAAATCATGCAATCGTTTTTAATTACATTTTGAAATTCTGTTTGGAAATTGTGTTTCCCTCTATGTGTAGCTTTACAGTTTCCAGATGACTTAGGGTAGTTTTAGCTGACTTTTTAGCATAGCTCTATAGATGGTAATGAAGGTTGGTCTGCCATTATTGGATGGATTGTCATGACAATCAGACATTCAAGTCACCATAAGAAAAAAAATGGTAATAACTCTGACAATTGCATGTGTCCCTTTAGCTGAACAATTACGTTTAGTTCATGACAAAATACCTGCAAAACTCATGACATCCCTATCCGTCTCAGCTGGACTTTGTGTTTAGTGCTGATTAGCAAACGGTAGCATGCTATCAGGCAAAACTAGCATGAAGAAAATGGTAACCATCATACTTGCTAAACATAAGCATGTTAGCATTCAAAGACTTAGCTTAAAGCACAGTGCTGCTAGCATGACTGTAGTCTTTTAGTCTTGTTTCATGTGTCTGCTTGGTTTTTATTGTTTGATTTCAGAAAATGGTTTTAAAAATACTTCACACACACACACACACACACACACACATCCAGCTAGGCCATCCACATGGAACTGATCACAATTCAACAACTAGTACACTGTAAACTGATCAAGTATTGCTGCTCCACATAAAAGAAAGGTCCTTCAACCACTTTTGAGCAGATGCTTTCATCTGTTTGCCAATTTGCTAATGGTGATTGACACAAGTTGGGCTTTATGAAGTTGTTTGTTTCATGCAGCTCATATGTTTGAATTACGAGAAAACATTTGAGAGGTTGTACTCCTGCCATGTGTTTGGTGTAGGCTACTTGCTGCTCAGCATGGCCATTGGTTTGAGCTGAACCAACTGACCTGCTCAGTGAGTAAACACACAGTGTTGTCCAGTTCTTACCTGATTCTATTCAGCCAGTCATACCGCTCATAGGGGATACAACAGATCAGGTACTGCAGACAGAAAGAGAGAATGATGAAGGAGCAACAACAACAAAAAATGCACAATTCACAAATAAGGCTGAATCAAGGTTGACTGGAACCTGCAATTGTTCTAAAGTTCTGTCTGTAGTAGGGAATCAGAGCGAGAGCATGCTTAAAATTAATTATGGAGCTTAATTTAGCCCACCTCTCAACAAGCTGGCATGGCATGGTTGACGCCACCGGATGCCTTAGGTCGGGGGTGTCTCAACTCAAGTTCACTTAGGGGCCACAATGGAAAATGAGAAAAGGAATAAAATAATAGTTTTAAAGATGAAATCAAATCATTTATGAAACACCACAGCTACAGCATGTCAGGGGTGGGAATCACCACGCGCCTTTCGATACCATCTCATCACGATACTTATGCCATGGTACGATATTATTGCAATTTTAAACATATTGCAATATTCTGCAATATATTGCTACTTGAATTTTTCTGAATTTCAAATAATGGCCCCAAAAGGAAACTTTGTGAACATCTGTTTCATCTAAAAAGATACATTTCTCTGTTTGTTCATATCACTTCAATTTTATTGCTGCAAAATGTGATTGTCGAGCAGACAAACTGACCAACACATATTGATAAAAGATCGCCATTTGGCGCCTGTTTGTCAATACAGTATTGCCACTGATAATATCACAGTACTGTATCGATTTTTTCCTTCACTCCTACAGAATGTCCAGATAGAACACATACGTATTTCCAACTATTTTTCCAGGTTTTTATGTGGGGTTAATAGTAAAAAACCATGTTCTCCTGACTCAAACTCAGACAGGTAATGTCGTTATTGTCCACTAGAGGGAAGCATACTATAAGCATGTAGGAGAGAACAGGATATCGGTCTGTCTTTCTGTTTCAGTCAGTCTGTAACAAACAAACAAAACACAGTTCCAGAGACATGGATAATGGAATTGGTGTTCTTAATGACAGCCGGGGGACACACAGATTGTACATTTTATGGGCTACTTTATTACCTATCTGTGTTTCCGCATTGAAGGTGGAGACCTGAAGTGGGACAGGCTTGCTGTGTAACGTTAGGGGAAGTTGCTCAATATCGGAAAGACACATTTTACTAAACTGTGAGCAAAAAATCAGTTTGCTAATGTTCTGTTTCTATGGGTGCAATGGCGGACGATTAATACCCGTAACGGCGCTGTTTTCAGTAGCTACAACTATCAGATAAAACACAAACTCAGACCTTGTCCGTATTTGTTTCGAAAAATGAATAATTCTGTAACTCCCGATACTTACATTCGCAACCTCAGTTATAGTTTACTTCGCAAGTTGTCCGACTTTCTGGATTCTCAAGACAGGTGGAAAGATGTTATTGTCTCGATACGGAAGCCGAGTGGGGAGTTAAGGTACTCTCAGCATCATGTGAGGTAGGAGATTATCTGGTGGCAGACAAGCTAATGTAGGCTATTTACTGTGTTATTGTTTTAGTTCAGGTCGAGAATGCTAGTATATTTAGGTTACCTATTTGTCTGACTGTATGTCTGTCTGTCTGTCTGTCTGTATATATATCTATTATTTTACTTCTCAGGAGGTTTGAAGGCCTTGTTGCACAGGGTAAAAGTCCCACAGTGGAGCTGCTGTCTGACTGGGGGACTTCCAACAGTACAGTGGGTGAACTTGTGGAGATTTTGAAGAGTCACAAGTTAGTGGCTGCTGCTAGTGTCCTGCTACCTGGTATGATTTTCTAATATAATAATCACAGACTATAGGCCTATGACCCTATCTACAATCAATGGTCACACTAACACCTACATCATCCTAATCAAAACAGTATTCCAATGTCTTCATTTGCCCAGGTAATTAGATACATTTACCGACATACACTCAACATATATTAATAAATTAGTTTTATTACATCTATCTTTAAGGGATGACTATAAAAAAAAATCTACTAATGTCATAATAATGGTAGAGAAGCTTCATTTTAGCTACTTTCCAACTGCAGTCTAGCAGGTTGACACAATTGCTATACATACAACCATGTCATAATATTGGACACACTGCCTTAAAGGTCAAGTGATTCCTGGGTAAAAGAGGTAAAACTGCAGTAATAAAGAGCACCTAGTAACAAGGTATTGGTTAAACTTTTACATTGATGAATGTTAATAGCTTTCATAATTGACAGTGAAAAGAATTGTTATACAGATACTGAATATCAACTCCAAAATAGTTAAGTACTAAATAGAAAACAGCATATAATTATTATTATTTTTATTATTATTATTATGTTGTGTCATACAGTACAATACAACTGTCTGTTTCTTGTGGGATTAAATGATGATTTAAAGTGATATAAAGAGAAATAAAGAAACACAGCAGTTGACGTTCATGATCAAAAGACAATTCCAAAAAATGTTCTACAGCTCAAAGGGGGAGAAAGTAAACGACTCTATATGTACACAGAAATGTACAACATACATGCTTCCTTTAAAACACATTATTGTGTTTGTGTAGATTATCTGGTTATTGCACAGTTGTCTATCTCAGAAACTCTCAAAAAGTATTCACAACCATTTTAGGTTATTAAGACTATGCTTTTGGCTAGTGCACCACATCAACAAAATAACTTATCTTGATGTCTTTTGTCCACACGCAGTGGAAGAGGCAGTCCCCTCAGAGGCACAGCCAGCCTCTCCATCAGTTGGAACAAACAGCACCCTTCCAACTAGACTACTGGAAGAGAGGGAGACACAGCCACCACCTGCCAGCTCTCTTCCGCAGCCACGGATTCTACTGACGAGTGAACCGGGCCACACAGGTCGGTGCACTTTTTCCTCCCAAATTTAGTTAAAACGTGTTAACAGTCAGCTGTAGAGACGTAGTATGAATATGACTTTTTTTATGTATGTTGTCCTTTGTGGTGATCTTTACATTAGAAGAGATTGTGAAGCATGTTCAGCATTTACTTCTAAACCAGTGGAAGCATTCAAGTGTAAAAGCTGCATTAACACAATGTAAAACTACTCCTTTATAAGTAAAGGTGGTGCATTCAAAATCAAATGTACTAATGCAAAATGCAACCCACACAATATTCTTTATATATTGGTGTTGGGTAGTTTAATTTTTTAACAATGCATTATATTTTATAAACTAGTATGTTTTGAGAAATCTTTAAAAAATCTGAGTTGTAGTAAAGTATAAGTATAAAGTATGATAAAATGTATATAAGTATAATCCAGTTTTTTTCTGTCTTAGTTCCTGACGTCTTGATTTCAGCAGAAGCAAAATTGTAAATGATGCTGCTTCTATAAAGAAATGACTGATTTTAAATAATTGACCAGCAGGTGGCAGCAATGCAGCCCAAACCACAACACTTTAATATGACCCTTGTCTGTGTGTTCCTCATTAGCTTTCTCCAGTTTCTTGTACAATGAGCTGATGGAGATAACAGGCAACTTTGATGACCGTCCCATATCAGACGGCGGCCACAGACTTGGAGAGGGCGGCTTTGGCACTGTGTACAAAGGTCTTCTTAATGACAAACCTGTTGCCGTTAAAAAGCTAAATCCTGTAAGTGAAAATACTTTCATGCCAGTCTGCTTACTTTCGCAGATATTGTAAATCATACCTCAAAATATTTTCTTGTTTAGATGGAAGACATCTCCCTGGACGAGCTGAGAGTTCAGTTCAACCAAGAGATCCAAACTCTCAAAGTGTACGTTTCCGTTTCCCTCTTCTGTCTGTATCCTTGTTAATCAGGTTGGTTTTGAGTGAATCATGACCACCTTATAACCGTAAAGTTTTATTAGCTAGAGCACACAGGCTGCACTGTAGCAGGCACATCAATCAAACGAATGGAACGTAAGAGCGAAAGCATTAAAAGAGTTTTTGGAAAAGCATCTTGTAGTAAACTGGGGACAAAACAAAAACCCTTAGATTGAATAGATACTTATACCCAGTCATTGTAATTACTAACTGTAGAAGAAATGCAATAGGTTGACACAAATCTTGGTCAAACCGTGCATGTAAATACTTTTCATTGCAACACTACTTTTTGTGCAACCAGTGGAGTATTGCTTGTTTATCTATCAGCAAGGAAGCAAATAAGGCTTTTTCCCACAGTGTCGAACTATTTCCATTTAGCCCAACATAGGTTATTATGATGATTCATGTATTTGCAAATACAGGTCTGGTTTGATGAGTCTGTTTGTTCCACAGGTTAAAACATGAAAACTTGGTTGACATGGTTGGATTTTCCTGTGATGGACAGCATCCATGTTTGGTGTATGCCCTTATGGCCAATGGTTCTTTGCTAGACCGACTAGCTTGCTTGGTAAGCGCCATAAGCAATACAGACTCTGCTTTCTAAGACGTGTGCTTTTACACCGATAATGTGATGCTTTTTGTTGTTTTTAGGAGGGGAGTCCTCCTCTGTCCTGGAAAGAGAGATGCTTGATAGCTGAAGGGACAGCGAGTGGCTTGGAGTATCTGCACAGCAACCATCATGTCCATAGAGATGTTAAAAGGTACAGAAAGTGAGGGCTCATGATCAATGCCCTTTAAATTATCTTTTCTGAAAGCAATAGTTTAACATTTTGGAAAATACTAAGATTGACAGCACTGTTAGGCACCATTTTCACTTCATGTGTCTTGGGTGGATCAGGTCTGATCTAAAAAACACTAACTGTAAAAGCATCCAAGAAACATCCAAGACGGACTGAAATCTGATTCCTCAAACCACCTTTCAGACCTGTTAGTTAAATATGAAGCTACAGCCTGTAGCTAGTTATCTTAGCTTAGCATATAGACTGAGGCTCAGTGACCTTGCTGAGTTGATTCTGAAAGCAGTTACAAGCGCCCGGAGAACACAGTGACACGAAGCAGTGATCAGCTTAACAATGTTGTGAAAGTGTAATGAAAAACAAACGTATTTACAATTTTTTAAATTACTTACATAATAGATGGCCCCCAGGGGAAAGCAGGATTGGTTAAAAGTTGGTTCACAAAGATAAATCACCAGGGAGGTGAACAGTGAAACAGCTCCTGAGACAAAGTCTGATGAGAAAGGCTGGGTACAGAGTTTAATGGAAGAAAATGTAACATATTTACAACAGCATTGTTCATTGTTGTTTTTACAGTTCTGCTTGGAGCCAAATTAGCTGTCCTCTCCTGTTTCCAGTATTTTTGCTAAGCTAAGCTTATAATAGCTTATTTACAGAGGGATAAGATTGGTCGGGATCTTCTCATCTAACACTCAAAAAGAAAGCAAACAAGCATCATTTCCAAAATGTCAAATTATTCCTGAGGGAAAAGGGTTCATAGCTCACTGTGTTTATAGTTGTTTTATTTTCTTTGTTCTTGTTAGTGCAAACATCCTGTTAGATGAAAACTTTCAGTCGAAGATCTCAGACTTCGGGCTGACGAGAGCATCAGCCAAGCGGACGTCAACAACCATGATGACGGAGAGGATTGTGGGTACCCGTGCATACATGGCACCTGAGGCGCTAAGAGGAGAGATCACACCAAGATCTGACGTCTTCAGTTTTGGAGTGGTAGGCTTTCTGCAGAAATACACACACACACACACACACACACACACACACACACACACACACACACACACACACACACACACACACACATATTATGTCAGGAAAAGAGAAACTGCAACTGTGATGTAAAATATAGAACACGACTCAGCAGTTTACTTGAGTCCAAGGTTCTCCCAAAGTACTGACACATACATAATGAAAGGACATACACATCATCGTATACATTTCTTCCAATTTGTGAAAATAGATCTCTGTTGTGTATCATATATCATTATTTTCTACTAAAAGTTCTGAATCAGTTGAGGCCCACAGCTGTACTCTATTAGTAGCTGTAAATGGTAAACATTTTCTTTTTCATTTTCATTATATGACATTAGTTGAATGATTTATGGGATCAGCAGTGTATAAAGTCGTCTGACCTTCCATATAGTGAAGTATGTACAGCTTCTACATGTTTTATGTGAACAGCTGTGGAAACACTACAGTGTCTGTGAAGCGTAATAAAGGTTTTCTGTCGTCCAGAGCCCCGTGATTAACCCCATCTCTCTGCCATCTACAGGTGTTGTTGGAAATATTGTCTGGACTCCCGCCAGCTGATGAAAACCGTGAGCCCCAGTTCTTGGTGAGAAGCACAAAAGAGACTTTTACTGTGTTTCCAATCCATCAAGCTACAGTCTGCGATCACAGCTTATTAAAGACTTTGCATTTAATTAGGGAGACCACGTTAACAGTTTGTCGTCATGGAAGAGTGATTGAAAGGATTTGAGCAAATATCTTTGCTGCTGCTGCAACTTTAACTACTGTTCAAATGTGAATACACAAATCCATATTTTGGATTGTAAGTCCAATGAAAGTGGACATTAAAAATCCAGTTCCACCAGCATGTAAAAATTAATTTAAAAAGTAAAAATCATAGCTTGTATAGTTCCTCACTGCCTTCAGTCACCTGTATTTTGATTTTCCCACAGATGGAGGTGAGGTATGATATAGATGATGAAGACGAGGAGCTGACTTTAGGGGATTTCTTGGACAAAAAGATGAGCGACTGGGAGTTGAGCCAGGTGGAGACTGTCTACTCTTTGGCTTGTAACTGTCTCCACGATAGGAAAAACAGACGGCCAGTCATCAAACAGGTACGATGTGGAAAGACACTGGCAGATATTGAGATGTTTAAGATACTGTGTTGGCATCTTGTCTACTTTCTGTGTCACCTCAAGCAAAATATCTTTATTTTCCGCTCCAGGAGCACTGAATCTGTCTGTCAGTACTTTTTGACTTCCCGGGTCTGTCTGCGGCTCTCTGTACCAAGCCCATTGAGTTAAACTGAGGATGTACATCTGGTGAAATACAAATATATATATAGATATATATATATATAGTTTCATTTTTATAAAGGTTCAGTAATTAAATGAAACACCTGGGCACTGTTGTTTTTTGCAGTGCATCTGTGTGGGATTATTTTCAGCGGTGGATTTGGTTATTTATGACCGCAGGACGGTTTATGAAGGATCAACTTAAAATTAACTACGGTGCCCATTTCATCATTATAAAGGAAAGTGTCACCCAGTGCAACAGTGTGGCTTATTGATGTGTTTTTAACATCTTTTGGAAAACAATGGAGGTTTAGGACACAGATCAAAGCAAAATACATTTTGTCTTCAAATAAGTTGTGTTATTGCTATATTTATCCTTACAAGTCGATTAACTAGGCTTTAATAGCTGTGGCCATTTGAGGTCAGAACACAAAGAATCATATTGCTGTATATCCAATAGTGAAGAATCGGAGATGAATAAATGGAGCATGGGATTTGCTTAGACTATGTTTCTTGTATCTAATGTAGGGTTTTACTATGCATGAAAAGGCTAAAGAAAACTAAAGTTTTTTTTACTTTATTTGCACTCTGTCATTTTTAGTTATCAATATCTGTCTTAACAGGTCCTGTTGGAACTCAAAGGAGTTGTCAAAAGCATTGCACTGGATTTTAAGGCACAGGAGTGAAGCGGGGCATCCCAGAAAGGTACACGATTTCTGAGCCTGCTCCAGTCACGGTGCACACAGACGGACGGATTTCCTTCTCAAGTTTCAGAGAAAATAATGTTACTTGTTAACTGTGGCTGACAAATATGTATATTTAGCATTATCTTTTTTCTGTAATAATTAACTGACTTTTTTTATGTTATTATAAATGTTTTTTTTAGATTTTAAGAAGAATGTAGCTTAGTTTGTCTGCAGCATTTTGTCAGTTTGATATCTCGATGTCTTGCAAATGCTGAAAGCAAACAGTGACAGTGTTTGTCATGTATTATGTGTGAAGGAATACAATTAATAAAAGACAAAACGTGATTTAAATATTTAATTTTTTCTTAAAGAAAGATTTGTAAGAAAACAAATAAGACCAAACATGTTTTTTTTTTCTCTATTAGAATGATACTATGAATTTAAAGGAAAGGATTTTTCTTTCAAACATGAGGTGAGCTTAGTAGCTTGCCTAATATTAATCAGTAGACCAGTGGATGTGGCAACATATTAAACAAGGTAAATCTAGTATTCCCTTTCCGAACCGGATGCTTGAGTGCTCTCTTGTATGTGCACAAGCAAAGTTTGAGTAGCTTCCTTTTAGTGAAATCTGAGATGTATTCATGTAATATTTCTGGAAGCCCGTTCTTTCCACTGTGATCCTCACCGACACAGACAATCACCAGAACAGACCAGACTGTTTCTTAATCATAGAGCATCACACAGCTACAATATGTACATTTACAGCACTTGCATAGAAAAATAAGTTTCTCAGCAGATGATTTTTCATGTAAACCACAGTTATATCAAAAAAGAAGTCAATTTTCCAATATAAAACACACTGCTAAAATGAATCCAGAAGCACAAGTGGGACATTTTTTCTGCTTTGGAGCACCTCATTGTGCAAACAGTAGGAGACAAATGTTCAACACAGACACAAGAAATTAATTGACACAGACTTAAGGAATGCAAGTTAAGAATTTGAGCATGTGAACTCAAAAGGGGGGGAGGGGGGTGTTATCATATTGGCGCAAGTTCACATTAGTCACACTAACATCTTTAAAGTCTTAGAGCTGGCAACAATGGAAAAACCTCGAACTGGAGTTTGATAGGGCCTCTTTGAATCGTGGTGAAATTAATTTGACTGTACCAACATACATAAATATGCTTCCATTTGGCAAGCTACAAATGGAAATTCTGAAGTGTGTCATTGCTCAGTTGTCCTTGGCGTGCATAGTTGAGTCTCTGGGGAACTTTGTGGGAATTTGAAGCTGTTGTCTTATTCTTTTAAACCCCCCACATGCTCGGGGTGGAGGTGGTGGTCGGATGCTGAGGTCTGTCTAATCTTCCTCCTCTCCCTCTGTGGGAGGTCGGGTGATGCGGCGGTAACCCCTCTTCCCAGCAGGGCCTTTGGGCTTGGCGAAGGCCTGCTTGTGTGCATGCTGCTTGGGATGCACCTCCTCGTACAGGAAGTCGCCGGTCAATTCATCACCGTTGTCAATCTCCAACTGGTAAACAGACAGCCAGAAAACAAATATGAGCCGATGGACTTGTAGAAAAAAGTTAAACGCACACTCTTGAAGCAATGCATTCTATTTTTGAGCAATACGATTCTACCTGTTTGGTATCCATCTGTTACATACATGATTTTGAACTCTACAAGACCCATACTACACACATAACCTCATGAATTGACTTTCCCCTAAAGGCACTGAAGACCAGTTTCTCAATCAGCTTCAGAAAGTTGTTTTAATTATTTCATTACAGATTCCTGTCTTGCGTCTGTGTTTTTCTCACTGGTAAACACGGCTCATTTGTGCATAAATAAGGAATTAGCAATCTAAATGACGTGAAGACAGCCACACTCTGCAGTCAATCAAAAATGATCAAACTAGGGCTGAAACTAAGTTATTTTCTTGACTAAGCAAATAATAGTTTTGTCTATAAAAACTTAAATTCTAAATAGACTGTAGCTCTACTAGCTTTACTGTCATATATGACAAAGTGTATAAGATGCTGGAACCAGTGAATTTCTGGCATTTGTGCTAGAAAAATGACAATCTTATCAAAATGGATGTTGGTCAATCGGTTGTTGCAGCTCTAGATCAAACTAGAGTTATAAAGTGTTAATAAAATAATACCTAATAATGTTACTTCTGTAGTTAAACTTGAATGGGTGCCTACTTATTCTCAAGATCTAATAATAAGTTTTCAGGGGCGTAAAGTTTGTGACAAAAATAATCAAGATGTGTATGTTGTTGACCAGTCTTTTATGATGATAGTTGCTCACCTTTTTCTCAATCTCAATCTGGAGATTGTTTTCCACCATGTCGACCAAGGGATTTTTGCAGCTAGAATACAGCATCCTCTCTCGGATGCTACAATTGTACCCGGGCATAGAGTAAATGAAGACTGCAAAGGCAAAAAAAGGACAATGAGGTGAGTGGACACAAAATCCCATTCAGGGCAACACAAAAAGCAGCTGTACAGAAAGAATAAGGAGTGTGTCAACTGTTCATAATAACTTGTGAGAATCTATTCACCTGTGGACTCTAAGTAGTCGCCTTCGTGGGAATGTTTGTAGAGGAAGAAGTGGTAGCGTGCGGATTCTTTAGGGATTCTCATTGGCAGGTCTTTCACCTCTGTTGGCTCAGTGCTGCACAACCGAATCAGCTCCTGCGAAGCGTCTACTTCCTGTTGACAAAGGAAATGATACATTGCTCTCAAGGTTGGTGTGTGTGCGTTTCAAAGCAGATGCCTAGGAAGTTGCTGCTTTGAAGTCCAGACCAATTAGGAAAATCTAGGTGGGGGACAATGAATAACAACCTATCTCCCCTCACTCTCAGGTGTCTGAGTGCAACTAATTACTCAACAATTGCTTTAGGAGTAAACCTTCACTGGATAAATAGAACAAAACATGCCGCTGTCTTGGAAAGCTTTTAGAATGACAGACAAAAAGGGGAACGGAGACAAAGCAGCAACAGTGCCACAATTATTCCTTTGTACTGATCTGATCTTGTGACATGAACCCTTTGAATTTGAATGAGAGGAACAAAAGGCTTTTGGGGCAAAATGACTCACTAATTGTGTTGGTCTGTAAACAACTTCTGACCAAACATACGTTATCCCTCCAAATAGTAATGAAAGACAGAATGTATTTGCTTATTCAAATCATTGATCCTGCAAAGTCTCCTCCTCACTTATGATTTGCTCTTAAGAACTCACCAGTTGTACGTAATTGATTCTTTTGTCCCTAAAGCGTTCAAGTGCTGCGACAGCGTCTTTGTGAATAGGGAAGGCCACTCCCTGCAGAGTCTGCTGCTTGGTATCCACACTGATGTCCGTCTGCACCTGAACACGCACACACACACAAAACGGTCATCAATAGGCCAAATGAATTACTGAATTAATTACTGTGGCATACAGTTAGTATTTGGCTTCAAACATGTTTTTGACTTTATACCCCGGTTTTGGTCTGGTATGACATGTCCACGTTCTTATAGCAGAGAGAACCGGAACGTGTCCTAGGTCACTTTAGGGACCCTCAACTCAACTCTGACCAGAACTACGTACTCGTGTGTTTGGATGTTGTTATCATCCTGTTGGTGATGTGTTGCTGTTTTTCTTCCGGTGCTGCCTGCTCTTTTATCAGGAAATGATGGGTGGTAATTAGCAGTAACCAAACCCAACTCTTATAAGCGGACATGAAACTAAAACTAAACCACTAAACAAGCCACAGAGATTCAGTTAGAATTAAGCAACAAACCTATCGAAAGCTGAACACACAGAGAATATTTCTTATTTCTCTCCTGCACAGGTCCCTCCTGTCAGTAGACATCCTTATGTCAGCTCACAGACAGACTGTAGGCAGCGCTTTTGCATTAGACGTTGCACATTTCCAATGTATAATTTATTTGAGAGTTACAACTGACATTTATACACACTCACACAACCCTACTACGTGCAAACAGCAATGATGTACATGTGTATTTGCAAACAAAACGGGGAAGTGATCACTAGTGGTCACTCAGGACTCGTATGGAGACACATTCTACTGCCAGGTCCAAACACACGTACTTAGAGCTGGAGGCCAGGGGCTACATGCTCTGTATAAACGTTGCTTATGTATGAAAAGCTTGCATACGCTGGTTTACACGGCCACTTTGTGATGTATAAAAAAATTAACTTGACATGAGAATGTGCGAGCCGTCACTCAAAGTCTTTTCTTGCTCTGTAACGTGGCAAAAACTAGCTGAAAAGGGCTGAAAATCACCAAACTTTACAAAATGTTTCCACTTCACTATGTTTTTTCATCGATAATGTCTGTGACATTGTCTATGAAAAAACATCCTTACTGTATATCCGCATCTATTACATAAAAGTTTGATCATTTATGTTAATAATATTTCACATCTTTCACACTTTAATAACTGTTTAATTAGCAGGCTTAACTTCTGTGAGTAAGGGAAATTAATGAAAAATCCATTTAGAAAATATTTTCAGTCATCCTCTGTATTTCCCATGGATGAAATATCTTACTCACTGTGCAACAAAATGATTGGCATGGGAAAATGCAATAGTATGCCTCTTACTACAGGCTTCACATGGGATTCATGAAACATTCGTATCACACCAATCAGAGCGTAACAATGATCACACATTGATAAATGCAGAGGCTGGAAACAATCGTAATTGAAATATCACACCCCAATATATTCTCGGTTTTGAGGCCTCGCCCCTGCTATTTACAACATGGCCAGATGTAATCCGGCTAAGAAGCGGCACTTTTCAGAGGTGGAGATTGAAACCCTGACATCTCACTTTAATTTGCAGTAACATATGTCGTATTTGGCAGGCCTAAAAACTGGTATTAGGCTGTAAGAAAAATGCGGAATAGAAAAAGATCACTTATGCGGTTAACAGTGTTGCCGTATTTAATCAGATAGTAATATATAGGCTTATTGCAATCTCTTAGGCCTCCATGTACAGTAGTTGTACCGTATGTTTAAATAAACACGGTAGCGGAGTTTATGCAGTGTTTTTTTTATTTTACTCCTGTTTTTTCGTGAGTGAGAGCCAGGCAACAGCTGTGAGGAAGAACACCCCCACCACACCCACACCCCCACACACACACCCACATCCCCACACACACACCCACATCCCCACACACACACCCACCCACACACACACATTATGTCATCATGCTGACTATCAGAGGTTATAGGCTGAAGAAATGTTACTCTTAATAACAGCTTTAGTCTTTAAATTCAATCATATGATGTGACAAAAATCAATGTTACAACTCATGGTAATGACTTGTGGATAGGTGTAATAGAATAAATATTCTTCGGTTCAGTCATCAGAAAGTAAAAAGTGCAACAAGCAGCAGGTACGCTGGAGCGTAATAATTACATGAGGTGCTTGTATCGGCTGTGACAAGGCACCTCCATGGAATCACACAGAAAACGGGAAATGCTGGTGTGGGATTACACTGATGGATTGCATCTATTTTTAGAGCCCTGTTCCCACAAAATGAAATGCCGTGCAAACATGATTGAGCCTCTGATGTAGCTACCTCGCATACTAAAAGGATTGCGGTTCTTTTATCCATCTGCTTAGTAAAAGTCAGCCAGTCTCCGAGGCACAGCAATGATAAATATTTCAAAGCCTCTTTTTCATCTAGGCGGTACAGATTAATGGAATATTATCGTCCTTCAACAGCTGGTCGAGTGGGACGAGCACAAACCTCACTTCCCATTTGCTCTGCTGTTTTTAATTGACCATACTTTGGAGAGGGAGTGCACTACACAAAGCACTTCCATATAGGGTAAGAAAGACAGATCTTGTTTGTGCAGCAGGCTGGAAGAGCAGCCATTAGAATAGGTAGTTTCTTAAAAATGAAGAACCCCCCCGCCTATGTTGTATGTCTTTACTGGTGTGTATTTGTCTGTGTGCATGGGTTTGTGTAGTTTCTCCCTGTCTGGTTTGGACCTGACCTGTGTTGGTCTGTGGGTGGGTACTACTAATTATGCTTTGTTCACCATGGCCTCTGCTGTATGAACAGTTTATTTGGGTTACAGTACCACAAAAGGTTGAAAAGTGAAACTTCAGATGGTGTTTTTTTACTTTTTGTCTGGTGGAGTCCATCTGGCGCCCTAAAGTCCTTCACATCAGCTGGCGCCATTACCAGCGGGCAATGGATATCATATTACAGTATTTCTTCATGTTATCATGGCAGACATCAAAGGCAAAGCACGATACAGCTCACCTGTGCTCCATGCAAAATCACTGCCAAGTACTCAAAGCCACAGAACATTCACATTTTCATAAAACTCTCTTAACATGGAAATAATAGATTTAATCACCCATAAAGAGCTCTTCTTTACACACTTTATAGCTCAGGCCGAATCCCTATAAACAAGGTTCTTCTATGGAGTTATGGGTGTGTTTAGTCCAAGTCTAATATATTCATCTTTGCCAACATCCTGCTGTTCTAATGCATCAGCAGCTTTGCACTGTGTCGATACTGCCGGGCAAGCATATGTACACTTGTACTGCTGCTGACCTTGTGGTGTTTGGAAGGATGCATCGCTGGCCTTCATTGATACTCCACACTGATTCTGGTGGGATTTACATCTCTCTCATACACACACACATGATGTGATTAGTTGGAATACTGCTGTAAGCTGAGGTAAGCTATTATAAGGTATTTCACCTAAAGCCTTAGGTGAAAGGAAGATGTAGTGTCATTTCTTTTCAGAACTTAAAAAAAAGAGAGAACAAGCCTAATCCACACCCACTTCAAAACAGACACAAGCCATACCACTTGTCAACATGCGGTGGTATCTGCATACACAAGCATGGTGAAGGACATTGTTTCCGCTACTATGGTCTCAAATGGAAACGATGACGAAGAAAATAAAAATGAAATCAAAATGTCTTGTCATGTGTGCATGTGTGTGTGTGTGTGTGTGTGTGTGTGTGTGTGTGTACCTCATTTAGTTTAATCTGTCTCAGTTCCTCCTCTGCAGCAGTGAGGGGCAGTGGAGCAGCCTGCGAGGTCAGATGTTTCCTGTATCCACTGAGAGTCACTTCATCCTGGTGGGGCAAAATATAGCATCATGCTCATACCACCATACAATGATGCTACACATTGCTACACCCTGCAGTCCTGTAGTGCCCTGCTAAGCCATGAACTACAACTAGTATTTCTGTTAATAGTTCCATTATCTTTATTGTGACTGTTATTGTCAGTGTTCATCACACCCCCGACCGGCACCGCCAGACACCGCCCACCAAGAGAGTTGCACTAAATCCTTGCTCTCTGGGAATTATTGGAATTGTTGGGTCCTTGTAAATTATAGAGTGTGGTCTAGACCTACTCTATCTGCAAAGTGTCCTGAGATAATTTGTCATGATTTTATACTATTAATAAAATTGAATTGAAAAATGAATTGTATATCCTTGCTCATGTTAGTAAACCATAAACGTGTAAGACTGATGCTTAACTTGTTTTAGTTAGGCTTCTGAAGCTTGATGTCATAAAAAAGTTGACCAACCTTTGTGGTACCAAAGATTTCATCTTTGATGATCCCTCCTCCAAACTCTTTCTTCAGTGTGGCTCTGGTAGCAGCATATAACATTTTATGTCGCACCTGTTGAGAATACAAAGAAAATTAGGAGATTTGTTTTTATTGTTCTTTATATTAGGTGTCATTCTTTTTGTCACTATGGTTGTTTAGCTTGAGCTCCATGTAATGATCTTGTCGTTATTGCTTTGCTGCTCTGTTATGAGGGTTTTAGTACTGTTTCTTATAGAAACCATAAAGACCAATATATATTATATATTTATATTCATGTTTACATGTTAGCAATTGTCTTCTCCATGCCTTTGCTAATGCATGGCTACATTTAATAGCGCCAAAGTTCCCTGAGGATCAATGAAGAACAAGCAAATAGGGGATCCACTCATAAAAACATGGCCTTATAGCACAAGTGGTACTCCACATGGTACCTTTTAAGGCCCTCTGAAACATATTTCAAAACTTGACATGCCCATTGTTGGGGGGGTGGCTTTCCCTTGATAACGTCTTTCAAAGTTTTTAAAAGTTTGGCTACACTGAACGTATTGAGTATTTTGTGCCGCAGAAAGGCGACAAACAAGCAAACAGCTTTATCTTGTGCATCCAACAATGGTAGGGGAAACACTGCATACCTAATCAAAAATTAAATGACAAATGAAACACACTAGACCAATTCAGTCAAGACAGCAGCATGCACTGGTTGTGAAAGGATTGTGCAACTTCCAGGCAAGCCTTGACCTGAAGCACTGTGCTTTAAGCAAAAGGGCAGGAATGTGGAGCTCAGTTATAGAAAGTTAGAAAGTAAATTTGAGGTTACTTCCACCATGCAGTTAAAGTGGCACAAATATCCTGTATGGCACTTTGTTTTGGCACTGGTCTATCCTTGCAACATTCCTCTTTCCACTGTTACAGAGGCAACATCTGTATGTGTGTTTGTCATGGCTATTTTGAATCGCAGTGTTGTACTCTATCTGAAAAGTGGTTCACTAGGTTTAAATGGAATCAAATGACAATGACTAAGGGGACATTGTATGGGTCAGGAACACAGCAAATGCAAAACATACATTTGCTGGACAAGGAAACAACACCGCAAGGTAAGCCTACATTGCCTAAATGCCTAAGAAGGTGGATTCTACGTCAGATATGGGAGGTTTAGACTTGTGTCATGTTATTTGGAAAGCACCATAATCTACCCATGTTTAGAGGTCTTTTAGGATATAATGAGTGCACCGTTTTACACATGTATCCAGTTTTTCAAAAAGCAAACAAAGAATTGCTGCCTAGATGTGGTAACCCCACCAAACTGATACTTAAAGCAGAGGAGGATAAATGCTGTGAAGAATGGAAAGATATTCATTAAAGCCAGTCTGGGCTGGGTTTTCTTACTGTAGAGTGGTCCGGTGACCAAGCCAGGAAGACCCACTCGTAGCCCTGGTTGTTGGTGGAGTCCAGCCGGTACAGAATATAGCAGGGCACGTCATCCTCGAGGAGGGGCAGCACTAAGGAATCATACTCCTGGTCCCACTTCTTTGATGCTTTCCTAGTGGGACCCATAGTCAGCTGCTCTGGAAAGCAGATGTGTGCAACAACAATTTCAGCACTGCATGGATTTGTTAGTCATGTTGACATTCTTGATGTCCGCCTTAGTAGAAGTATGGGTTGAGGTAAATGAATGATTTAAGTGTTTTCTTGGCAACAAACTCTAAGACTCTGGGACACTGCTTACCACCCTCAAGGACGACCTTTAAGACCCGATATTGATCTCCACTCCTGGCACTGGCGAAGACGTCCTTCACATCGTTACCCGCTGCAAAAAAGACAGCAAAGGGGTCAGTCTCCTAGTGTTTAAAACAGATGCTCGCTTGATCATTACAAGCTCTTGCTAACGTGGCCATTTTGAGCCCCTAAAAGCTTTGTGAATCTTACTAACCTGTGAGAATTTGGCTTTGTTGAGATATACTTCATAGTTATAAGTCACCTATATTGTGTCTTTAAACAGACTTTGAGTCAAGAACAACATTTTTGAAACTCTTCGGTCCTTTAACTGGGCAATAAGAAACCATTAAAACAATACAGAAACATCCAGAAGGATGTTGGGTTTCGCTCTGGTACACTTCAGTAGTAAAGATGTGACTGAATGCTGGCCACCTTAAACCCAAAACCCAGGCACATTAAAACAGATCTCTAAAAGAACAGTTTCCTATAACACAGACAGGGAGGTAAATAGTTAATATACCATTAAATATAGCAAGGGCTTTGTCCTTTCAAGCACAGGAATTCACTTTGATTTGTGTCCATTTCTACATGTATTAGTCTAGTCAGCTATAGACATGTGTGTGTAAATGGAAGTAAATGAATGTTTTACTAGGAAACGGCCCAGTATGCCCTGCACAAATGTAAACTATATGTAAGCTATGGACTAACTTGACTCATTTTGACAGGGGACAGAACCAAACAAGAACACAACTGATAATACCTTTAATTTTAAGATAATTGATATAATAACCAATGTTATTCGGTGACATTGAGTTAGAAGAGGCATTCGTAATGGTTTACTCTTCCTGTCTAGCTAATTATTAACTCACATAATCTGCACGTTGTTTTTCCCTCAATTCATTCTGTCAGCATTTCGGCGGTGCTGCTGCCACATATAACAGGACGTCCCACCCTGCTGAAGTCCATTTTTATAATAACACAGAGCAGGTTATGGCAGTGCTGCTGTTCATGTGTTTATGGGAACACCGGCCAGGCCAGCAGTTTGTTTAAATGAAGGCGACGCCCATCCATTTCGAAGCTAAACTAACGTCAGAGGATTTAAGCTTTATGCTGAGAAGCTAAAGCATAAAAGGCGTTTGCACTATGGTGAAAAAAACATGGACTAGCCGTGATTTATGTGGCTCATAAACCGGCTAAACACTCAGGGATTATGTATCATAGTCCTAAAAGTGCCCAAAGAGGGCACCGCTGATCTCACACACACACACACACACCACGGTAGCTCAAAGCTAGCTAGGAGTGGCTAGCTAACTTGACACTAGCTTCTCATTCCAATTAATTGTTGCCGGTCTTCCAAGCTCGCCCGAGAATCCCACACTCGCACAGCTAAATATACAAGGACAGAGACATTGAAAGCAGAGAAATGCATCTACCTTGAATGCCCGTCTGATGTGACATTGTGTCTTTCGTCGGATAAAGAGCTGATGCAGCTATTCAGGCGAAACCAGGGCAGAAAAGCAGGAAGTGGACTACATCGACAAAACCCGCCCCAAGTCTTTCGTCATCAACGTCAAATTCAAATAACACAGTCCAACAATGTATTCACAATTAAGTGTTTGTAGATATTTTATAATTTCTTAATAATGTTTATTTTTAAATATTTAAACATGTTATGTAGAGTATGAAAGTGAAATTAATTAACATGCCAGTGGTGCAGGAATTATCCATATCCTTTTCATAAGTAAAATTATAATACAACAATAAAAAACTATTTATTATGCAGCAGAAATACCTATGTAAGAGTTATTTTAATATGTGTCATTGGATTACTGTGCATTGATTTGAAAGCAGCATTTTTATGGTGTAGCCCCTGGTCCAGGAGGGGCCAAATTAAAAATGTTGTATACCTTGGGTAATTTAATCTGTATCAAAGCATCATATTTCATAAGCTCATCGTTAGTATGCAAAATCGGAAACTGCAAAGTAAGTTTAATAATCACTTTATAGATGTAGTGGAGTGGAATAGTATTATGACAGCAGCACAGTGAAGGTAATTTTACTTTAATCATGGGACATTAATGATGACACTATTTGGGTTTTTAAATTAGGTTACACAAATTAAACAATATTACAAACAATTGAGGGCAAAGCAGCTCATTACTTTTTTTATTTTACGATTTTGATCTGTACACCTCTAAATTTAGGCGTCTATTTTTTTTAATTTTTTTTTTTTTAATTTAGGCGTCTAGTCTGTGATAACGGGGAGACTTCCGCCTCTGATGGCAGATCTTATTTGGCGTGACACCCTGTCACATCTGGAAGCCTCGGGCCCTCCTACTTCACTTTAAATAAATAAATAAATAGATTTTACAGCAGCAAAATCCTCCTGTCACCAGAGGAACCTCAGCTCTGTGTCACAGTTCTCTTAAGACATCCATGGTCACAGCAGACACATTTAGAATCCCACCGGAAACTGTGTGAACAAGTCTTCAAATTAAGAGTGTTAGTGTGTCACTTCAAACGAAGACCAAGGTCCAAATCAGTCCATTGAGGCAAACTTGTGATCTGTAATATTGGGTTATACAGGCTACATAAAATTGTCTTGAGTACAGCTAAAACTGGCGTTCAAGTATGCACAGCACAGTAAAAGATATCAATTATATTGTTTACATTTTGATGGAGTCTTGTCAGACAACAATAATTAGATGTAAAAGAATATCGAATTTGAGAAAATAAGGAAAAAAAGCTGGCATGGCTGTATTGTAATACTTTAAATGAATAAATAGATAAAAAGCTTTTTTTAAAGACCCATATTGAAAGGTGCGCTACTTAATTGTGTCAAGTTCAGTTAAATGGCAAACCAAAACAACAATCCGACCCTGAAGGTGTGTGGAGCATCATTTGTGAAATACATTTCAACAGTTTATTAACAGCATTACTCCTACAACCAATCGTCTATACAGGGAAAAACAGCAGAACATTACATTCAATGAAGAGTAACAAAAGAACCACAAATTAAACAATTGCAATAAAATACCATTCCTCATTTGAATATTTAAAATAGTTACTAGTTCTGCATTGTCAGACATGTCTCCACAGTGATGTGGAGTAAGAATTTACTGACAAATACAAATTCAAAACAAATTGACCACGTTTTATTTTGAAAAATGTAAGCGGAAATGGTTTGTTTTGCACTGGCTCTGACTTGACACTGGTGAATGTGTTGGCTACATTGTGTTGCACTGATGCTATGCGTGCTGTGTGGACCCAGCTATCTCTTTCGACTTCAGCGGTGGCGTCCCATCAACAACAGCCTAAAATCTGCCCAGCGCATGGACGGCCCAGCACCATGGCAGAGGATTTGGGGGTGCCTCTGTATACCAACAACAGGTCGCGTGGATGATCCCTCCCCAACCTTTCCGTACCATCGCGTGTTTGGGATGATCAGAGCGCCGCTGTCGGCTTGATGTGGCAGGGGAGCCGTGCGGGAGCGGTGCTACTCCTCCTGGCTGTGGACTATTAGAGGAAAACGGCGTGGAGCAGGTGCGTTCGCGATGGTGATGTTACGCACATGATGCACACACCGAGGCACAGGCAGGTAACGTTAGGGCTTGCCCGAATTTCGGCCGTGCCAGATGTCGCTGGCTGCGTCGACAATAATAAAGTTGTGTAATCACATGATTCCAGTCAAGCACGTTTTATCTCCGAGATAGGGGGTCGATCGGCGATGTGACATTTTGCACCATCTGTTGTGACCCTGCATACGGTCTACGGTGGTGACATTAGAGAGGATGCGCGTGAACTTGCTCTCAACACAGTCCATTCAGGAATTTACAGATCTGGCACGAATAGTGTGTGTTTCTTGGAGCCCTTAGAGACTGTTTATATTGGGTCTGTCCGACTGTAATGTTTTATGTTTTACACTAGAGGACAGCCAGGGAGGGTAGAGGATGTAACATGGGCAGGAGGATGATGATGATGATGATGATATCACAAATCTTGTTAATTCAACTGTAGTCTTCATTGCAATTCCATCACTTATAGCCCACTGCCATATGTTATTATTTACTGTATATCTCATTCTAATGAGTCCTTTCAGTGTAGGGAGTTAGCATGGTCTCCTGGTTTCATGTTTGTCCTTTCGGTGTGTCCCTCTCCATGCATGTTAGGGACACTCCAGACAGACGAGACGGGCCTCAATCTAGGAGCATGTCCCCTGTCTCAACTGCTCCTCTTGATGTTTAGAATGGGATGCAAACAACAGACAAACGTTATGTCAGTGAAAAGTAATAGTAAATTAAAGTAAAATAAGTAATAATGTTTCACTTTGGCAGCTCTATTTCTGAAGCGGTTACATCATCCCAAATTCCCACTGTGGGGTATTTTAGGAAATTGTGTCAATGCTGGAATCTGGTCTGGGAACTTCAGTCCAGCAAAGTCAGACCAGTCACAGGTGGGGCTACAGCGAGGGAGTTCAGAGTGGAGGTCATGGGTAAATTAATGTAGATGGCTTTAAAAATAGAGAGGGGAGGACTGTCGGGAAGTTACTCAAGCGCTGCCGTTGCTTGGCAGGTGTTCCCGAGCAAAGTGTCAGCGTAATGCTGCCACAGGTTTTTTTTCAGGGGAGCACAGAGCAGCCAGGCTGAGAGGATACGCCTTTCAAAAAGCCAGAGCTATACAGCTATTACTTCAAGATTCTACCGTAGGCTACACAGGTATGACACTTACACCTAAGCCTGTTTAAGTGACTGATGATGAATTTAAGCTTAAAGCTCTTGTTTATTTCAGCTTCTTGTTAAATTGTGAGCTCAGTTAACACGTTCACTATGCAAAAGTTTAACCTGTGTTCTTGCTACTGATTCTTTACTGTGTTGGCATCGACAGCCAGAAGTATCAAGAGCTCTACCTCGTGTTTGTGTGATCATCTTAGAGTTAATGAGAAAACCGGTTCTTCCGGTTCTTATCGGTTCTCGATTCCGATTCTTTGAGGGGGGAGTTGAAACAGGTCACATGCTTATTTCACAGAGGACATTTTTATTTTGATTCAATGGTAGTTCATAGTGTTACTAGGCTTTTTCAACGAAAAACAAAGCCCCACTTTAGAGCGCCGCTTACCATGCTCCATGGCTACAATACAACAAGCGCCTGAAAGTACGTTGGGCGCTACAGAAAGCAATACTTGTACATATGCATGTTAAATCTGGAACCGATGATCGGATTCAAAACCAAACTTCACAAATGATTCCAAAAAATATATAAAGATCCCATGGCATCGTCATTTTTTAAAATGATTCCAAGTTGGAACCGGTTCTCGATGCCCAATCCTAATTATTGGCACTAGTGCTGATCGGCGTTGTCCGACGGTAGCATAATCCCAATCTGTACCAAACCTCAGTTATATTCCTACCACTAATCTTAGTCTGAGAGATGTTGTCACCTGCCCTGCTGATTTAAGTGTAAAATAATCTGACTGAAAGAAGCTCTCTCTCTCTCTCTCTCTCTCTCTCTCTCTCTCTCTCTCTCTCTCTCTCTCTCTCTCTCTCTCTCTCTCTCTCTCTCTCTCTCTCTCTCTCTCTGACTCCCAGGTGTGGCTGGGGGGCTGGCAGCAGGATGGAAATAGGTGCCTGTTTTCGTTACTATTTCCAGCACCCATGGTCCCGTCTCCTCGTGGCCTACCTTGTCACCTTCTTTAACTTCCTCATCTTCGCCGAGGACCCCATCTCCCACAGTCAGACAGAGGCCCATATGATTGTGGTGGGCAACTGCTTCTCCTTCATGTTCAACAAGTACCCAGGCCTCGGATGGAACATCCTGAAAGTAATATGCTGGATACTGGCCATTATCACCGGCATGTTAGCCGGGAAGTTTATATTCCACCGCCAGCTCTTTGGTAAGTCATGCGCACAATAATGCAGTGGAATGTGCAGAGTAATGGCTCTGCTTCGGGAGGGAACATTGTTTTTGAGTTGGTTTTTGCTGTGGCTGTTCACCAGTGAAAAGCACCTTACACTCATACAGTTCAATAGTACAATAGTTATTATCATGTCTTTTACAATCAGCTCTCACCTTTGTGTCTATGCTCCTGCACCCGTCCATTCACATGAAAGTCTCTTCTGCCTTTCTTCTCACCTATCATCCGATCTGGGTCAAGTTATATTTGCAAATAGTTTCTGCTTTTATTACACTGTGGCTTAAAACCTCCAAAACCTATATTTAATAAAAAATAATAATTAAAAAAGAAAAGCAAAAAAATTGACCGGTTTGTTATTTTTGTTAAAGAATGAGCTAAAAAGATGTAGTCGACTAATCGTTTCCGCTTTAGGTTAAAGAAGATCAATGAGACGACTGCAAGGTTTAAACAATTACAAGAAACATGTACAAAGACAATAATATAGATTTAGAGATTTATGTGACCTGTTGCTCGAGAACATATAGATTGTTCATTTCAGTGCATTACACATATTTGCATGCAAAACGCTTTGGAAACATCTTGGCTTGTAGTATAATTCTTACTTTGTTAGCTAAGCTAGTGAGCAAGCATGCATACTATACACTTAAATGTAATACAGCCAACATCAATTGTTGTTTTTTTCAAATGTGTTTTTTCCTGCTGTCTGAAAGCCTCTACAAACATATTTTACAGTAGGGCTGGGTGACATGGCCAAAGTCTTTCATCCCGATATATAGGTGTGGGTATCGTCAAGGATTTTCTGAATCTATTTGATTCCGATTCACAAGGTCCCAAATTGATTTTATTCCCGATTTAATTTAATTTTGCAGTCAAAATCAATTAGGTTAGAAACATTTCAGTTAGCTTGGATAATGTGGTTTTAATTCAACATGAACACAACAAAGTGCAGCTCTACAGACTACCGTCAGTAGTGTTGAGTGACATTTCATCCAGATATCTTGAGGTGACGATGACAATGCCAGTTTTTCCTTCACCAAAATAACTTTGGTCATTTCATATCTCGATAAAGATACACATAAATAGTCCATATGAAATTGCAACATGGTAAAGCCTATTTCTTGTCATATTATTATTATTATTCTATAGCGACAGAAACAATATAGATAAAATATATACGATTCACATTTTTATATTGTTTTTTGCCCAGTCCTATTTTAAAATCAGTCCTCTTGTGGCTCACTTACTCAAACACTCATATGTTGATGAATTCCCTCTTCTTTTTCTCCCTCTTTCCATCTTTCTCACCTCTTCTCTCACAACCCCATCTTTTTCTCTCATCTCAAAGCTTGACTTTTTCTATTTTGCTCTCCTATCTCATCAGCCAGTCATTTGTTTAAACTGTGCAGCCCTTTGCAGTGCTTCCTTTCAACTCACACATTTCATTTCCCAGTCACTTTACAACTCACTTAGGCCCGGGTATTATGGCCACCCTGGCTTATCTTTTTGGGATGAGCCATTAATGACTATAATTGGAAGGCCCAGAGAGAGTGAGAGAGGGTGGGGGGTAGTACTCTGACTACTTTCGTGATCATTAGTATAAATAGAAAGCCAAGAGTGCATGATGACATGATACTTTCTAAAAATACAGAATCCTCTCTAAGAGGGGAAATTGAAAAGGGCTTTGATGACTGTGGATCTGATAATAACAGCTTTTCTGTCTTCTTAAGTTGCAATCTTTTCATCGGATGTAGTGTTTTATTATACACACTTTGGAGCTTTCCCATACAAAACAGTGTATGGGACATGGAAATTCTCACGACCTACATTGCTAGCGTTCTAAGAATGTTGGTTCCCTAAAAATAGTGACACCAGCCAGAGAAGGTTGAGAACACTAACATATGATGTCAGTAAATAGAAATTCTTAGGGTTGGTTTACCCAACTTACAAAAAAAAATCTCATTTACCGACACTGTTATCTATCCATGCGGATGGTTTTTGGTTTGTTTTGATATTTTGGAAAATATGCTTTCTTGCTGAGAGTTAGATGAGAAGATTGATACCACTATCTCTGTTAAATATAAAGCTAGAATCAGGAAATGGTTAGCTTAGCTTAGCTTAGCATAAAGACTGGAAGCAGGGGGGGGGGAAAAAGCCCTCCGCCCAACCTTTGCAGTGGGTTTCACCTAGATGTATGACATTTGGTAGACATATGTGTATGTACGGTACGTGTGTATTAAATTACATAAACGCCTCTCTGAGCCATACCCTAACAGGAAGTCAGCCATTTTTAAATGAAAATGCAATTTTGGATGTTTTTTTACCTTTAGCAGCCTACTTTAATGTACTCCTACAGATTTAAAACTACTAACTTTAAAATTGGTCAGGACAATCTAAAGACCTTTTCAAAGCTAAATTGATAATGGCTTGGGCAGGGAAAGTCAAATTGTCACGTAACGCAGCTAAACAGGAAGTAGTTTGTGTCTGCACACGATGGCTCGTTCATCGCTGCTTGCAGCTTTAATAACATATTATTTCTTGTTTTTTTTAATCTGTACCTAAAAAGAAATGTATACATGACAAATGTGTTAAGGTAGTTAGGTGCAGTGACTTTGTTGAGTTACCGCTGGTGACCAGGCAACCTTTTAGTGACGACAGGAGGACTAACCAATGTCTCTGCTACTCCTGATAATCCACTGAGCATGTTGTGAACAATTTTCATAGGGACTATTTTTTCAGTAGAAAGTAATTCAGATAAAAAGTTTTCATTGTGAGCTATATGGATGATCCAAAGTAACTGGGACACTGTGTCTGGAAAGACAAATGAATGTGCGGAAAACTCTGACACCGATAATTCAAAAAACACCAAAAATATATACCCACAGCTAGCTGCATGACACATTACAGGGAGAGCTTTGTGAGTAATGTCTTTTGTAATGAAGGTGAACTGACCCTTTAAATCTTTTTCATCTGTATTTGTGAGCTTAATTTAAATGTAATGTAGAAAGAACGGAACACATTTTTCAATCAATACTGTGCAAGCTGGAGAACCTTTAATTTATTGCTCCACCAGCATTTTCACATTTGCTTGACTTATAATGGTAATGGGGCTTCATCACATGTTCTCAGTGAGGTTTTACATTAAGGCTCAGTGTATATGGATCAAGTTCTATACACTAATATTGGCTTGAGGGTAAAGAGGACAGAAGAGTGCAGCTCATACTTCAACCAGGTAGAGCTAATGTGTTTCAACAAGCCTCTAAACAGATGGTTTGGGTTTCTGTGTGTGGGTGTTTGGAAGTGTGAGAGAATGGTGATGTTTTGTATGTGCATCTGGGAATTTGTGTGATTGTGTGTGTGTGTGTGTGTGTGTGTGTGTGTGTGTGTGTGTGTGTGTTGGACAGATTAATTGAATCTGGGGTAGAGCGGGAAAGAGATTTTTGAGAGTTGGAGAGGCGAGATGTGTCCTGCACGACATTTTATTAAAGCAGTTATGTAACCACAACCCAGGTGAGGCATAAGAGCTGTGCTATAGCACCAGGCCCACTGCAAAATCTATTATTTATTATATATCTGTCACACAGGCCTACATGGCCCACCTACTGAACATTATGATGTCTCTACTTAAGCGCTGCAGGTCTCTGTCCATCTCTTCTGCACTCTGAGATGTAGGCATGCAGTGGGAACACTAATGAATAGAATCACGGCCCATGCAGTGGTTTCTGTTCTGGAAAAAGCTCTTTGGAATCATCATCTCTAACCATTTTACAAATATGGTACCTCACATCATTGGAGTCATATTCACGCTCATTCTGTTTGCATCTCTGCTAACCTTCAAATCAATTTGTTCCAACCCTGGAAACAGACATTGTTTTGGAAAGCTGACACATCGCCTGCATCATATATCATTTATCATGGCCTAGAAAACATTCAGCAGTGAATACATCACCTTCTCCCTCTAGCAATGTAGTGTTTTCATTTTTTCCCCGTATATGGCACAATATATTATTTACCCCCTCACAGATTCTTTGCAGTCCTTATATTCAGTCATGTTTTATAGTCATGTTGCTATTTAGAGTAGGCAGGTTTGAAGAATATCTTGTGACAGATTATGTGGTTTAAGATTACAATTGAGGTAAGGAACATTCTTTACTGATTTATTTAGCCACTCAAGGCTATGATTGCTCTCTAATGGAGTTAGCGGTAGCCAAGACTTCTGGTCATTCAGAGGAAGACTGGCTGTCATTACACATTTGTATTCAATCTTAGGGCACAGGGTTAGTGAGCTGTCTATTTTGGTTTTACAGTGGTTTGTCTGCGTTTAGCCATAGAGTCACCTTTTCACATTTTATGACCAGGGCTGAACATGGGCAAGGGCTTTTCTGTAATTTGCCGTGTTTTTTCACTTGAAAAGCATTATTAAGAAAAATGTAATTCACTCTTTTTGTTTTATGCAGATGGCAGATAAATGTAGAAGTTCTTTGGCTTCTCATAAAATAAAGAATAGTAGACCCTTGAGGCTTAAATCAACAGGCAAAGCATCTAAAAGTGAGGCTGGAAGAAAAGTCAGTACTTCACTAGTAAAACACACACACACAGATCAGACAGACTCAAAGAATAATAAATGGATGGAGGTGGAGTATGCGACAACTGAACTGTTCATTCAGGTTGTCAAAATAAAACAGATATAGTGTTAAACTACACACTATTGATAAAAACTGTCTCATACATAACTGGTTTGGTTTTATGCATGATGTGGCTCCATAACACAACAGCACTAAGTCTCTATGGGCCTACCCCTGCAGTAAATGACTATCTTACTGCCCATCTCCATAATTTGTAAAGTGAAACTGCTTCTCATTTCTTTCTCTGGCTGTCTCAGCCCTTAGATTAGCATAACATATTCACCTATCTCTCTCTAAGGCCTTGCCACTTCTAAAAGGCAAATTACAAGGTAATCTTGAGTCACATGGAGCGCCATCATAACCAGATTAGACCCTCTTTTGCATCTTATTACATACTCTTACATTCAATTAAACGCTGAACGCTTGTGTGCGTCTGCGTGTGGGTGTGTGTGCGTGGGGGTGTGTTTAAGAGTTTATGATATGTCATTGGTTGTTGGAGTGTCTCTCGTTCCCTTTCCCTGATCTTGATGAGTGTAGCCTGCAGGATGCCATCTGGGTTCTGTCATATGTTGTTACTGTACCAAACCTAAAGGCTGAGATGGCGTCTGTGCAGCAATGTGTGTCTGTGGGTCATTGTGTGTGTGTGTGTGTATGTGTATGTGTGTGTGTGTGTGTGTGTGTGTGTGAGATATAATGGCTTAAAATGTTTAAGCCATTTAACCAAGCAAAATTTTCAAACGTGCTATTATAGCTTATCTGTTTCATGTCATTGCAAATTAGATATGTTCTGGTTTAGGAGGCAAAAACCTCAGGCTTTAGGAAAACCTTGAGCTACGTTTTAAGCTATATTCTAACATTTTATAGACTAAACTACCAGTTGATCAATTTGGATTTAACAAGTTTCAAAAGAGGGCAAAAGGGAAAACACCTCCCTGTTATGTCATTACATGACTCATAAAGGTTGGAGATTTGTAATCTACCTTTATAAAATCTAAACGGATGGATAACTATGTACTATATCAGTACACATCATAACAAGGGTTAATAGACATTTTAATCTAAATTTTAACAATTTCCCACAAAAATAATTTACACGTTTCCAGTACATACTACAAGTCTGCTGAGGGCTGAAACTGTAATTATTTTAATTATTAATGATTCTGTTGAGAATCTTTTTTTATCAATAATTTAATAAATACAATATCAGAAACTTGTGAAAAATGCCCATCACAATTTGCCAGAAGCCCCTTGTGATGTCTTGAAATTTCTAGTTAATTCCAACCAAAATCCAATAGATATTAAAATTACAAAAATACAAACTGAAAAAGCAGCAAATCCTCACATTTAAGATGCTGTGCTTAATTGAGATATATTTTTCCTTCTGCATACAGTATTTGAAGACTTTTGACTGTTCTTGCATCTCTACAGTGTATCGCCAAGAAATGTGAAAATGGCATTGTGACCCTGGGCTGATCGATATGGCTGATCTTCAGTTATCGGCGTCACTATCAGCCAAATGACTAATTAGCCTTTAGCATCCTTGTGGTAGAAGGCCAGTCTCGGTTCGAGGCTCCGAAGCTGTCCCCTTCCTCTGTAAATACTGCATGATTGCTCTGATATAGTCAGATCACTGCTGTGCCCCTGCAGCCTAAATTTATCCGTCTGCCTTACTTTGTGAAGCTGCTGTCTCTTGGTTGATGTCTTTGATGCATTTCTGTGTCTGGGAATCCAACAACAGCATGTGTCTAGCTAAAAACACACATTTCTCCCAAGGATTTGGTGCAGACCAAAAGAGATCTTAGGTAACAGTGAATATTCGACTTAAATTCACAAGATGTCCAGAGGCAGGACTCCAAATGAATGCTATTGTTGCTTCCTTGTCGGCTAGATGAGTAGACCTAAATAGGGAATGTTTGCTATCACATTCACTATATCAACTTTAAAAGATGAAAATATGTAAGGAGGGCATGTTGCGCTGCCCTCAAGGGGCCATAATCTTCACCAATGTTGAAGTGCAGGTTGGTTTTTGTCTTGTGTAGTTTAACACAAATCATTACTAAGAGATGCAAGTTCAGTATCAAACACAAAGGTGTTTGCACAGCAGACAGGGAGACAAAGACACAGAGCAATAATGACGAGAGCTACCAAACAAAGGGAACCAGCCAAAAGGAAATTGCATTTTTTCCTGAAATGTATGACTCCTTTGGTCCAGAGCCAGGCTATGAATAACAAAATGAACTGATCTAAGAGGCCTCTTACAGGAACAGACAGTGGCCCAGTAACCAGTGCTCTGTGTCTCAGCTCTACTTGCTGCATTCTCCCTGTGGAGGGAGTTCTGTTGTCACTTCCCAGCACTGATTTATTATCCAGACATTTAGTTACAGAGGAGGTCAGCTCTGGGGACGCTGTTGGCCTGTAGTCATGGCTATTCCCCCCAACACCCCCTTATGATGCCACGGCCCAGCAAATGTGTGATGAATGTGGATGCTAGTGCATATGCTAAGTTCCAGGCGTTACTGATGCTCTCTGCCTGCCCTGGGTTTGTGTTTTGGGGAGATGTTCATTAGGATCCCTAAGGAGGGCAGGTGTGTTGTTGTGATGCTTCAAATCAAAACAGGATACAGTAGAGCTGCATACTAAAACCTAAAATAGATTAAAAAGTACATGTTTAAAAAAAAACAACTGCAGAACTGTCCTTGACTTGAATACAAAGAGCATCAATTGAGATGGAGAGACTGTGGTATCAACAGTCCAAGAATCAATATGGATATCACTTACTGTTTGACCAAACATGAGCCCTGTTTTGGTTTTTAAAGGCCCGGTGTTGACTTCATTAATTGTTAACTTTGATCACATTTTCCATGTGTGGTTTCCACTTTAATGCAGTACAGTCCAAATATTTGAACAGGAGGTGTTGGTGGGTGTTTTTGCTGATTTGTTTAAAAAAAACTGTAACAGGAATGAATCCCACCTCCACTGCAAACAAATAATAGGGCGATATATTAATTCACCTGTGCTTTCCTATTATGATCCAGGTGCGGAGGTTATCTAAGTTGGACCTTAACTGCACACTGTATACAGATGGGTGACAAATTTAAGGGAGAAATTAAGTGTTTGGTTTTCTTGCCCTGAATGGAAACATCTGTATTCGTTAATTTTTTGGCATTCATTTATTAAGGTTTACCTTAAATTTGTTACTGTTCTGTAATGTGATTGAGAAAATAACTACATTTATATCTATCAATAATTTTTCGAACACAAATAATACTTGTGTGTAGAGCTGAACTGATTAGTAGATTAATCAACAGAAAATGGCAATCTGCTAATCATTTTATAAATACAATCTTTTCTCTCTTTTATATATTCGTAGATTTAATTATGTTGGTTTTAGACTGTTAGCTGGAATAAGCTATATGAATATGTCAACTTGTTCTGAAATTATGAAGGACATTTATAACCGTTTTCTTTACCGTTTTGTCGATTATATCGACAAAACCATTAGTCAAGAAAATAATCAGCAGAATTATTGATTATAAATGTGGTCTTTAGTTGCAACCCTACTGGTGTTAAAGCGCAACCCATCCCAAAATGCAACGTAGGGTCTTCTGTGAATGTACCCGAGTCAAACTTTAGTTTAAAGGCTAAATTAGGACGGAAACACAACTTTTAAGATTTACCGTATTTTCGTTTTTTGATCAAATGGTTAAACTTTGTCTTTTGACATGTTTTGTCTTTCTATCAATCTGACATAGTATAGTTGTGAAGCACAAATGAGGATGAGACTACTGCTGATTTATTTGCTGCTTGACACCCACAAAAGTTATGACAGAAAGTCAATAAAGTCCAAAACATTTAAACAATAAATGACATTTTTTTGTAGTGCAAAACATGCCATGATGCGGTTTAACCTTGCTTTTACACTTATAGTAATTCATCAGCCACAGTAGTTTCTTTTCCAGTTCCAAAATGCAAAGTGCAATTTACCAGCATACTTTAGACCATGATAGGTGTACCATTAACATTTGCCACTGGGGAATGTGTAACAGTGATGCAACCAAGGTAACTAGCCAAAAAAGTCATGCATTGGATCCACTCAGTCACCCTACTACCCCAACTCTCCTGTTTGCTCTGCAGCACAGCCTCCTGTATTGATCTCTTTTCAGGGCCAGCAGCTTCTTCTGGAACTGCTCACTAGCCACAATATACAGCATTGGGTCCAGGCAGCTGCTTACACTGCACATGGCCTCAAAGAACTCATTGGAGGCGTAGAGGACATTGGTGTTAGATGGTGTGACCTGGTTATTGATCCTCATGAACACCAGAGTGATGATCATGACATGGTACGGCACAAAGGAAACTACAAAAACAAGTATAGCAGCAGTGATCAGGCGCAGAGGCTTCCCTCCTGCCCGTTGAGCTCCTCTGTGCCTATCACTCATCGGGAGACGCTTCAAAACACAAACTGTTTTAATGTAAAAACCCAGCATCACGCTGAATGGTAGCATGAAGCATATTATTGTTCTGATAATGGTGATTGTCTTGACATAGATAAAAGGGCCCTGGATGTGGTCCATGCACACAGTGACATTTTCTGGTCGCTGAATGGCAAAAGTTACAAACAAGTCAGGAATGGAACTCAGGACCAACATGAGCCATGTGCAGACTGAGCACAGCTTGGCTTTACCCACATTCCACCAGCGGAGAGAGCTGATTGGGTGCACCGTCCCAACGTAGCGATCAAAACTGATAAGAGTGAGAAAGAGGATGCTGCCGTAAATGTTGATGTTGAAGGAGATCTTCTTGAACTGGCAGAAGATCTGGATGTCTTTGAGCTGCAGCCTCTGCAAGGTAAAGTAGAGGGTAAAGGGGAGTGTGAGGATCCAGGCTGAGTCACACAGGGCCAGGTTAAACAGGAAAAGATTGCTGGTGCTTAAGGTTTTCCTGAAGCAGGAGTAGTTGATTAGAGCTGCTATGTTTCCCAGGATCCCCACAGGAAGGGCAAAAGAGTAGAGAACCTGCAGGACGTAGCAGTACCACTGGCCTTTCTCAAACTGGCTGCAGAATACTCTGGACTGGTTCAGGAACTCCAAAAGCACCTCTGCAATTTAAGGACAGGAGGTAGAGTCATTTTGCAACTTCATTATTTTTTATAATTTAATTTAGTTGTTTTGAGTAGTAAAAGAGTCCAGCATTTTAGTATGACACTCCCATAAAGTTGGAGGCTTTGAAAGAAATCAATTGTAAGACGTAACCTCATGTGTATTTCTGCACCTCCAATGCCAATCTTCCGTATTGATACACAAAGCAATGTGCCCTGTATGTAGCGAGGTGGAAGGTAAGAGCGTGAAGGTTGGGGTGGTGGATGAGCAGTACTTTGGACCTTTGTGCATGAGACTGGAGTATGCATTCGGTCATAGACCTGCTATTAATGTTTTCTTGTTATTAAACCATAACCACAATCTTGCCTGACTTGCAGCAGGTGTTAACTTTACCCGTACCTTGACTGTTTATTTAGCATATCAATCTTTTACTAACCTTAACCAGCATAGTGGTAATGTGCAGATATTGCAGAGTTTTGGGTTAGTTAGGGATTTCAATAACATTGGTATTGGACTTAAGAAAAAATAAAATAACGTTGATTAAACATAATCACATGTTCTTACTTGATTATGTCTTTGAAAAAGAATAGTCAAAATCGAGAGACTGAGATGAATTGCATTTCCGTTTTTCATATAGGAACACTGATTCCCACACTTCCCATAATGCAGCTTGATGGTATCTTTTGTCACACACTCAATGAAAATTTAAGTCCCATGTCTTTCAGACACAAGCTTTCCGGTAACTGTGGCTTTGAATACATTTTTTGTCAAAGCTACTACAGAGCCACAGAAGACATTTAATGTTTTCTGTAGACTGCGTAGTACTTGCTGTGACTACTAAATTGACCTTGACAAGTACAAATAGGTGGAGTGCCCATTGAACACCTCAGAAATCCATTCAAACAACACTGTCAAACTGTTGATATTCTTTCTTTTAGTTGGCTTGAACTGTGCTATAGGGATAATTTAAACCCTAGATCAATAAAGATCTGCCAGGTAAGTTGTCAGTTGCAGAAAATGATACCAAATTGACTCAGGCATATTTTGGCACTACATGAATTATCATATTGAGTAAGCAGTAGATTAAAACACACATAAAGAAATGATAGTTTTATGAGACAGTTTGCTAACCACATAGAGGTCACTATGCCAAATTCTGATAAAACAAGTTAAATCCCTATCGTCTACTTTCTGGTATATAAAATCTACAAAACACCGGTTTACTTTTCAAGATTTTAATAACGTCAGAGTATTTCTTAGAAGGATAAAACACTTCTAGAGTAGTGTAGGCCATGGTCTGTTTTATTGACTCTGACAGTAGTCTGTAAGTAAGATGTGTTCACCCTCTCTCTCCAGGGCCCTTTTATATTTACAGTAACTGTCTCCATAGTCTCTGAACGTCACCAGCATGTGTCCAGGAAGCGAATGCTTGACAGTCTGCTGCGAACAATGCAAACTGGGGACTGTTGATCTATTGCCTTCAATATTTCAGCCTCTGTTTGCGCTTGATCCCAGATAATACATTCATTTTATTCAGGTGAGCAGATCTTAACAATTAACTTTTAGCACAGTTCTACATTGATCATGTCTCCCTGTCAGTACCCACTGACAGCAAAGGCAACGTTGTTATATCCTATTTTGTAATTATGAAGTTTAATATGTTTTATTTTAAAGTATTAATGATTTTTTTTATCATACAGCTTCACCACAATAATAATTTTAGAAAGTGTAAGGATACTATGTAATGTAGACAGTAGGGATATACAATCCTGTGAGGGAATTAGTATGAAAAGTGTATTAGTTCATTATCATATCATACACTATTTTAAAGTTTATACATGCATTTTATCAAGAATATTGTAAGTTTTTCAGATGGTACTTACCTCCTTTAGCCGTGTAAGACTTGTTGCTGTTGAAGAGCGGTATCATGATGAATGGAGACGTTGATCACATCTCAGTCGCCTCCACTCCTTCTGCTGTGTGCTTCTCATCTGTCAGAGGCAGTTGGTGCACTGCCTTACCCCAGAGAGAGAGAGAGAGGGAGAGTGTGTGTGTGTGTGTGTGTTTTACAGGAAACGGAGGATTGAACAAAACTACTGTTAAAACATCTGAGATACAATAATTGCTTGTCTGTGTCCCAGTGCAGGTGTTTAGCTGATGGTATCTGCTAGATATACTGTTAAGTTTGTGGTTCTGGCTCCAGGGCGGCTGTGTGTCCTGCGAGTGGATTGTTCCTATAAATCTGGTGACTTTATCAGCTGAGCACTTCCCAGAATGATTGCATGTGATCCTATTTTCAGACGGGTAACCATAATGTCAGCAGTTTGTCTCAGACAATCAAGGGATTTAATCTGGACTGAGTGGTAAGGAAATTACTGTAAATGAAAGCATACTCTCAGTTGCCAGTTTATTAGGTATTCTAACACCACAGTCCTGCAGTAAATTCAACATGTCCTCATACCTAAACAACATAAAAGGTCTGAATAAGTCTTCATTTCATGAAGTTTATAATGTTCTGTTAGTATGATGCAATACAGTTCAACAGCTCTACCTGCATTCTCCAAAATATTCATAGAGTTGAATCAAGATCCTTCTAAAACCATTACCACAAACACTGAACATTATCACCTTCATGAAGGATTTATTGTAGAACTGTTGGATTAGACTTCATTATTTTTAGATGTACCTACTAGTAACTGAGCATATAAAAGGCACTCAAGCCCCAGTTTCTTCGATGGAAAAGTTTGTATCACAGGATATTTAATTTAACTGCTGATTTTGTGGAATGCCTGGGTACTCATCTGCCAGGCTGCCGCTGCAGTGTGTTTCCTCACCAAAGAGTTAGTTGTTTCTGTTACGCTCAGTGCGGCCTTTAGTTTTACCAGAAATGGGCTGACAATGAAGAGTAGGCTACTAATGCTAATAATCAGGGACAACCTGCACTAAATTCAGACACAGATAGAGACCTCCTTAAATGGTGTAATGTTTTATTTCCAAAGACTAGGGTTGTATTGGACATCACCCAGCAAAAATAGGACACAGTTTGTTGACCGCGAAGACACTCATACTCACCTGCATACCTACCATTCAGCTCTAGTGTGTGTCCGTTAATCACCACTAGATGGGGACAGAGCTACATGATTTTAATTTGGAAAACACGTTATGGAGGATATGACCTCATCCTTAAAACAGCACTATAAATAGCATTAGAGGAATATTACTGTGAATACTGTAAATTAGCATTTAAGCTGTAATTGCATTCTTTTGATTGATACAGCAGCTTGGTCCATGTGAGTGTGTGTGTGTTTGCAGTGTGGGTGAGGGAAAGAAGGAAAGATAAAAAAGTGTGTCCCTCTGTTTTAGTTTTTTTTTGTTTCGGTGTTGGTGTGGCTGACTTGTCCATGTGTGGAGTTCCTGGTGTCCGGTCTGAGGCTCCCAGTAGGCAGTGCTCATGAATCACATCTTATTGGGGTCCTCTGATGGGAGATGCAGTGACTTGGCTGAATAGTCTTGAATCATCCCTAGTTACATCCTGCCCATATAGGAGGCGGCCGTGCTCGCTGACGCGGTGTGCTACTTTAAAAGTCAGATCTGCCGATACACACTGCGCTTCTACATCTAAGCCAGGGCTCATTGGCAAAGGAGGCAATTAAGTTCACTCATGCAAGTCAATTCAATTATGCATCTGTGACGAGCCCTGAAATACCACGGAGCAAGACGTATGGTGGAGCCTCACACTGGGCCACTTTGCTTTTGCTAAACCCCCCTCCCCTCTCCCCAAAAAGAAAGAAAGAAAGAATAGGAAATGTAAGGTCGACCATTGTTATTAAGGAAATGGTAAAGTTTAAATTCTCTTTTGTAAAGTTCATAAATAAACAACTGAAGTTTAAACAACCATTTCCAGATGTGAAAGAAAGCAGTTTCTTCATAATATATTTGAACATGCAACAGGAGGTTTATTTATTATAACTAGTGCTGTCAAACGATTAAAATATTTAATATTTTGTCCCATTTTTTCTCATTTTAATGCTCTTAACACGGCTTGCTTTGTGCATTTTTAAAAAAATTGAAAACAACATTGGCATATACAGCTAACTGTAGTGTTCAATTTCACACGTAACATTCTCACTTGGAGCAAATAATCTCTCACACAATGTAACACTGTCCATCAGTAAAAGGGTGAAAAAATACTTTGACAAGGGGGGGGGGGGGGGAATTGGCTGAGAATCAGCTGTGTGCTTGGCCATCAAGTAGTAATTCAGACTAGACATGCTGCGATGATAGTTCAGTTCACAACGGCAAAACACTCAGATCACTTTGGTCTTGTCAATGAAACCATTTGGCAATTTATAAAAAGTAAACTTTCCATTCAGAATGTTATTGGCATCCATTTTAAATACATCGAGACGTGCACCTATCACCCTTCTTCTCTACACCCTGCATCGGCTTCCTGTGCATTTTAGAATAGACTTTAAAATGTTATTGGTTGTTTTTAAGGCTTTAAATGGTTTGGCCCCGGAGTATTTGTCTGAAATTTTAACTTTGCGGGACCGGTTGTTGTGTTCTTCAGATCAGCGACTTTTTGAAGTACCAAGGTCGATGTATAAACGGTGGGGTGATCAGGCTTTTACAGTTGCTGCCCTGACACTCTTGAAGTTATCCTGTGATATTTGCACTAATACAGATGTAGCACTTTTTAGGTCCGAACTCAAAACATATCTGTGTAGTCTGGCTTTTAATATGTTGTAGTGGTGGGACAATTTCATGCTTCTGTTTCTTTCTAACCTTTTCTGATTTTACTGTTTCCTATGTTCGTTCTTTCTATTTTATAATATGTTTTTTTACTTTTAGTTTCTAATGTTAAGCAATTTGGATACCTGCTGGTTTCTATAAAGTGCTATAAAAATACATTTTGATTGACTTTTGATTGATTTCGGCGTCTCACACTCTTCATCCACTCAAAACATAAAGTTACTACTCCAAGCCCGGCTCGCAAGCCCAAACAAGTGTGTGTGGCGTGTCTGTTGTTTTGTTTCCGGTCTAGCAAGATGTGGTGTTGTAGTTTTTCTAACGTTACTAGTTGTTTCAACAGCATGTGAAAACACTACAAAGTTTGCCAGGCCAAAATGAACGTTAATCTCGTGATTAAAGAAATGATGCCGTCAAAATGGGTTTGCGTTAACGCCGTTAATAACTCGTTTAACTGACAGCACTAATTATAACTGCACTTTAAGTCAAAGATTGTCATCTCCATAGGAATCGCCACATCTTTTTATGTGCGCAGCTGTAAAAAAAACAACAACTAAAAGTTAACAAGCTGAGATTGAACAGCATGTAAAACTATGGAAGAATGAACCAGCCAGGCTGTAATGGGGAAAATAAATGGAGCATTCTGCTTTGCTGTCTTTCTGGCTGTGTGTGTGGACACAAACACAATGAGTTCTCAGAGGAGCTGTAACTCAAAGGCATGCTGACTGAGCTGGAGAAGAAAAAAAGTGTTGTTCCTGGGAAGAGTGCCGCTTTGGCGCGTGTGTGTGCGTGTGCGTGAACGTGCCTGTTGTAGTGGAAATAGTGGTTTGTAGCTAAGCCTATAGAGGCTTTCTTTTTTAACAGTCAATTGACTAACCTTGAAGCAGTTGATGGTTGGAGGTTCACTGCAAGAGGATTTAAATATTGGGTATCTGCCGATGCTAAGATGATACTTATATTTACCTAAATTTGGATTAGATATGTATCTGGAACATTGAAATAGCAGCGGTAGCCTTCCATTTACTACTAGCTACTTGTTTTATATACTGAAGTTCCTGATTTAAAGCTTTACAATTGATAACCTTTAATTATTGAGGTGGCGATATTTGTATCATGAAACAAGACGGGAAGGGGGGAAAATAACGCTCTAAAGTTAGGCTGAATTTTGTCAAAGGAAAAACTGTATTTTTAATTTAAAGGGGCACTTACACATCATGATCAATTTCTTCATCATGGGGAGTTCTACTCAGCCTCTGAGCCTCTGGAGGGAGCTATGGCAAGTCTGAGAAAATTACCCAGATTATGTTGTAAAGGTGTCATCAATGTTGTCTTTGCTTGTGTGTGGATACTAAAAACCATAAATAGAAAAACGTTCAAATGAAATTACGCTTTATTGTGTTTTTCTCTTTGCTGTTGCACTCTTTTTCACCGGTACCGTTCTGGTCCAGTACAAGTAGAGAAGCTAGCAACGCTAGCAAAAACTAGCCTGCATCAGTCACGTCACCCTCGCTTTGCAGGTCGTAGCAGTTTTTCAAGATTCTCCCAGGGTCAAATGAAAAAGATGCTATTGGTTGCATTATGGGCCATTTTGGATATAGTGGTTTTGAAGCTTGACCCACACAAAGGGCTAAACATTTGGATATCTCTGCCTTCGAAGCTTAAATTTCGAACCTTTAAAAAAAGAAATCTGTTTGATTTTATCTATTTTCTTAACAAATCTAATTTTGACTCAGGTCTGAATGGTGGTAGCAGACACCCAACATGAAAAAAGTAGATTGCTTCTGTTACACAAGCAGTGTGGGAGGTACAGTGGTGCTCGAAAGTTTGGGCACCCCAGGTAAAAATTTGTCTTAATGTGCATAAAGAAGCCAAGAAAAGATGGAAAAATCTCTGAAAGGCATCAAATGACAGATCAGGCATTCATATAATATGTCACAAAAAGTTAGATTTTATTTCCATCATTTATTCTTTCAAAATAACAGAAAACAAAAAAATGGCATCTGAAAAAGTTTGGCCACCCGGCAGAGTTTGTGGCATGCACCCCCCCTTTGGAAAGCTGAGACCTGACAGCGTCATGGATTGTTCTCAATCATCTGGAAAGACCAGGTGATGTCAATCTTAAGGTTTTAATTGCCCAGACTCATCTGACCTTGCCCCGACAATCAGCACCATGGGTGCTAAGCAATTGTCTAGAAAAAACAATTTTGTGATAAAATGTTTGTGATAATTTATACAAATGTCTAATCTGTTATTTGTTGCCTTTTGGAGATTTTCCCATCTTTTCTTGGCTTTTTTATGCACATTAACTTGTGTTTTCTTCACTTTCAGGACCTTCATGTATCCTTCAGGTCAAATTGACCCGTGACTTATTTGGGGTTTTAAAAACAATTCCGAAATAAAATTGTACTTCATAATCTATTAACAAATAGTGTCTTTATCTCAATTGAGATAACATATGTTTAGGGAATGCAATCAGTCTCTACTAGAACAAAATAAAAAATTGAAGTGTGATTTTTGTCATAAGGTTATAATTAATGTTAAAAATCCTCAATGGAAAAAACACAAGTGGTCATATCCAGAAAGATTTCTAAATTGAGTCAGGAATACATGTTTATCACAGAAAATAAGGTAAGGCCATTGATTTTCATTTAGAAAAAAAGTAATTTGTACCAATTTTTCTTCTTGTAAAAATTTTAAATGTGTCAAATTGACCCGAATACCATACAAACTTTTGAGCCCTACTTTACATCAAAGACTATTACATTATGCATCACATATGTTATTTTTTTTTTATCTCTCTGTAATTTATTCTGCACTTATTGTAATTCTTTTTCATAATGTCACTCTCACCAGAAGAATAGAATGTGAGTCCTTGAATTAGAGGTAAATATTTTTTTATTTGTCATCCGGAGCACACAAAATTAAATGAGTCTGTCCATATGTATATAGCTAGCCCCAGAGGAGTTCAAAGCACTTTCAAGGTACAACAACACGCTAAAATTCGTATAATAAACATTGTTGTCATTGTGAAATTTGAGTGCCGCCACCACAAGAAGACAAGCTCATGCGATTATGTGTTGTGTGCAGAGGGATGCATATCCGAATTAATCTCATGTTCTGCCCGAGAGATATTTCTCCATAATTTGATTCCAAGCCTGGATTGTGTATAAAAAAACACCACACCTCACAAATGTCTGAAACATTTATCTAATCATGCAGAACTCATGAAATCATGAGACACAAGCGAGCATCAGTCCTCTGATAGCATGTCCAACTGATGAAATGTTGTATATGTAGAATATTTTCGGTTTAAGTTGATGATGAAACGGTAACAGTTGAAATTCCGGAGGATAAGACAATTACTTTAAGGCCGTGGACGTGACACCTCAAAGTGGTCTTTAATCTTCATTCCGATTCCTAAAGGGCACGTGTCTTATAGAGTAGGACAGTATTGATCTATGTGACTAATTTATTTACTTTCATCCATTTTCATGGCCATACATGTTAGCAGGTTGACGTGCTGCTTGAACCTCAACTGACAGCGATGTCCTTGTCATGCTCCCTTTAGGTCGATACCTGCGGCTGAAAATGTTCCGCGAGGATCATGGCTCCTGGATGACCATGTTCTTCAGCGCCATCCTCTTCCTCTTCATCTTCTCACACATCTACAACCTTTTCCTGCTGATGGCTGGGAGCATGGAGTAAGCCATTCAATCTTTCTCTCTCTCTACTGCCCGTTTCCCCCATTCTCTGCTTCCCATTTGTAAGAGCCACCTTACCTTTGGCTGGCGTAATATATCTTAACGTCTTGCCTTAACAGAGACTCAATAGCAGTCTAATTAATTAGCCTACACCTTAAATCACAGGTATAGGAGCAAGCAAGGGGACAGTTGTTAATCCTAAAGATCACCTTTAGGACCCACACGTATTCTCCCATGATCTTGACTAGTTTTTTGACACATCTCTGGCCAAATACTAACATGTCTTGCTATGTCTCTCTAAGTTAATGCCTTGGTTTTTCACTTCTGTTGCCCTGGCTTACCTGCTGAGAAACCACTGCGGACTGCAGAGCTTGACACCCACACATCAAGCCTAGTGACAGGAATCCGTTTGTGCATTTGCAATGTGTCCGTCTAGAGGAAGGAAAACATGCCCTTGAAGCCAGTCAGCCAGACACAAGGTCACGGCGGGGTGATTTACCAGTTTGTGGGTTTGGGCTGTAAAAAACTGTGTGGCAGGCAAGTGTCTATTCAGGTACAATCTGTCAAGAGGGAGGCCAGGGCTATAATGGCATCTGTCCATACAGTGCTGCTTTTCCTTATAAACAAAAAGCATCAACTATCCATAAGGTGCAGGCAGATAAAAGCTGTTAGCTTTCAGGCAAGGTGTTGTGTTTTTCCATTGCCAGAGGGATAAGTTTGTATAATCAGCCCATCTGTCACTCTGGCCAGCGCGGTGACACCGGCATCCATCTTGTCCGTTCTCTCTGGTTGGCCGAGAAAAAGAAAGCGAGCGGCTGAGCAGAGAGGGGGCAGATCCGTTGAGACAACGAGTGTTGCTTGCTCAGGAAAAAGTTACATTTGCAGTCGCACTGAGTGCATCTGTCAAAAAGGGGATTTTTTTTTTTTTTCTGCCTCTGAGAATGTTGAGGAAAGGAAATCGTTTGAGTCTGTCAGTTCTTTGCTGTCAAAAATGTTTCACTAGATGACATTTGGATAATATTTAATGAAAAATAATGAGTTATTCAGACATTTTTCTTAGAGGCTAGTATATAATTTATTATATGACATGTCATTAATATATATATATAACATGTGCTCGTCACTCAGCTCATATTGGCAGCATTACATGTCCTGATATAAAAAAGTTGCAACCATAAAAACCTATTAAACAATTAAACTGGCTGACACACCATTAAAACTCATCCATTATTATTTTTACTGTATGTGTGTAGAGCTGCGACATCAGTGATTCAATGATGTAAGGCTCTCCTCACAGAGACAGATGGTGCTGTTGTAAAGCAAGTGATTCTGCCGCTGCCAAGACACCTGGTCTTTTTCAGCACTTGTCCCAAACCCCTCCCATCCTGTCCCTCTTTCCCGCTTGTTTTCTTTCTGCTCCAGCAGTGTGTCCACTGAGGACCCGGGCCTTGCCAAAAACCATTAGTGTTTACGTCTCTGTTCAAGGCCGACATGTAAGATCAATGTTCACACTCTGCCAGGATGCCCCTCGGAAGACGGTCTCCGCGCTGCAACAGCATGTATGCAGCAGAGTGAGCAAAAAGGGGGCCGAGAGGATTGGAGTCTGGCGGAGTGATAGAACTGTTCCAGCCCTGATGATGCAGGGAAACTTAAGTGTTTTGATCTACTATGTCCAAACCCAATTTGCATCGCCCCCTTCACTACTCCACCAGTCCCTCGCCCCGCAGCGAGGCTGTTGTAGTTTTCTTTTTGCTTCAGCACAAAGGAAAAGTACAATATCCCTTTGTGACTGCAGCTGCCCCTCTGTGGGAGTGAATGGTGTTTTTCCTTTTTATTTGTACTAAAAGAACAAGCCGCTGTGAGGTATTATAATTGCCAAGGGTTTTTAAAGGGTAGGTATTTTGGCATGGGTTAGCTGGCCTTGACATGTAGCCATGATGGTGCACTGCAGGGGATGCTCTTCTGGTGGCTAGACAGGGCGACACACGCACACACACACACACCAACCACATTGTTCACGTCTCGCACCTTGCTCAAGTTAGCTTGTACGTGTATGTGTATGTGGGTGAGAGTGTGTGTATGAGTGTGTGTGTGTGTGTGGCGAGTTAGGAGGGGGGTGTTGGTGGGGGGAGTCTGTCTCCCTGCTGTCTGGCTGACCTGATGCTGTATGCTGCCCTTGCCCTTTGCTCATTAATATGCTTTAATTTTCTTTGACCTTTCCGTCGATCTTGAGCTTGATTTAATTAAAGCTAGCGATACATTCACAAGGAAAGAAGATAAACTACGCCATCAAGACAACAATCACTGATAAGAAATTGTAAATCTTTTTGGAGTATAACAAGTATTTATTCATGTTTAGTCATGCAAAATGACATCAAAGCCATTATCCCTCAGCTCAAAGAGATATTTTTTACTAATGTTATGCATGTCCAACAGTACCAATATTTAAACAGCCACTTCTAGGTCAACAGCTATCAACCTGTTACCTGGCTTATATCATAATAAGGGGGGGAAAAATCCCATCTATTGTGTCACCCTGGGAGCTGTAAACCACACTTGATACCAAACCCTCACATCTGGGCTATTTGCATTTTAATGTAACTGTCAGATTAGGAGGGGGCTGTTTGTGTGAAACCAGGGGAGTGTGACCGCCCAGGGAGTTTGACGGGCTTGTTTTGTCATGCCGCAAAATCCCATTCCACCATTTTACGGCATCATCACCAGCCGAAATCAGCCCCTAATGAGATGGTGTTATTTAATTAAGACGGCCCAATGCGTGGCGTACACATTAATCACAACTAATTTAGAGAAAGGGGGTGGTAAAGTACGTGGATGGAAGGAGGGAGTGTGTGGGGATCTAATAGGAAGCTGGAGAGGGACAGTAAAGCTGTAAAATGACTATTATACCTATTATTTTTGTTACCCCGTAAAGGATAGATGGATGGATGTCAGAATAGGGGGGAAAGAGACGCGTACTGAGTAATGAACAGGGGTTGCAGCTGGTGGATATCTTTGATGAGGAGCGGGGATAGATGGACGTGGCATTTGACTACAGTGATACCCTGAGCGGGATTAGACCCCATCCTATGAGGGTATTTGTCTTTTGTTTACCATGATTCTTTGTGCTGCGTGTAGGCCAGTCCCCCTCGTCTGTCGGTTTGCTTGTCTGGCAGTAAGCTGGGGTAATACCATGGACAAGTGGATTTAAAAGGCTGAATAAATAGCATGTTTTGGTACGCAGATGCCTCCTGTTGCATGCACTCACATATGGGACTTGCTGCTGCCTACAGTACAGCAGCATGTTTCAACATGGGTTCTATAATTCTGTTATCCGGCTGTTTCCCAATACTGAAATGTACAATAAGCTGTCTCTGTTAGTGTTAGATATTTGACATAGGGATAGTCATAGACAGCGTTGGGCAGAAATGTGATTACTTTTACTAAGTATTGTAAGTGAAAGGGATTAAAATTTGAAATTCAGCAATCATATTACAGTTACTAATCTCAATAATGCTCAAAGTTACTCAGCGTTTGGACATCAGTTTTTTTTCGCAGTCTTGATGTTGGTTTGGTCTCTGTGTGTTCATTGCAGACTTGTTCAGGATGTGCTGGTTTGGCGCGGGAGTTTGTGGTGTAACCAGACAAATCCGCATTTCTCAATAGCAGAGTTTGGAAAGCTTCTCCAAACACAATTCAACTGCTTGGTTGTGTGTTTTACAATACTCTCCCACACAAATAGATTATTATTGTATTAACAGTTTATTATTTTATATATTATTTTGATTATTAAATTAAAAATTCATGGATTAATCAACATCTGTTTCTTCTTTATGTGATTTTGGGGCATGTAAGGTGATGAGCTAAAAGATTTGTCAAATGACAAAATAAATGATAATTTTTCGAGCAACATTAACCAAATGTTCTGGTTCATGCCGCTTAATTGTGACATTTGTTCTTTTTTTGTTATGTGATAAGAAATGGAAGATTTTTGGCCTTTGGACACGTCAGATAAACAAACAAATACTGTGATCAATTAATCAAGAATACAAGTGTCAGATTAATCTATAATACAAAATTATTATTTATTGCAGCCATAAAAGGATTTTTTGTTTTCTTTAAATGAACTGATTTGCTTATCATAATATTTGGGACAACACCAAAACCATGCTAGATATTGACGGAAACAGCTTCACTTTTAAGACATGATATAGAAACCTGTTGCTGTGTGTAAATCGCAGTAAATGCCTCGCATTTAAGATTCATTGAACTTTCTTTGCCTTCCACACTCTACACTGCCTCTCATACTTTCACACACCCACACCTTCTTTCTAAGCATATCTGCTGCTGTCTTTCACACTCCTACACATGCACATTACGTTGGTATCTCAAAATGACTCATTATGTATTTAATGAGTGTTTAGTGTAGAGCTTTCCCTTTTAAAGTCATTTTCTCTTTCCTCAGAATACCTCTAAAACAGAATTTGTGCTATATGAAGCAGTGAAGTTGGTCATTTCCTCTCTGATTATATTATCGTGCTGTTTTCTGGGACAGAGGGAAGGAGTGTCAGGACGGGCTTCAGCCCAGTTCCTCCATATAATGTACCTCACTGTGACATAAAGAGAAACAGCCACATTGTAAATAATAAACGTCATAACCTTGACGGCGGTGTGCGTCCACTGGGGATATATACGATACATGTACTGTATTGTATAATTGATGAATGTGTCGGCATTTGTGTAAGGGGGGGGGGGGCACACTCTGTCTGTTGTTTGTGCATATGCACCGAACAAGAGTTTGGAGTATTCAGCCTTCTTGGAAACCTTGAATGGAGTCCTGTATAGGGCTCCAGTGGGGGACTCCGTAGTTGTCTATGGCAGAGGCAGAGAAGGAGGATGATGGGGGATTGTTGTCAATTTCCCTGGTGGAAGTTGCTGAGGTAGTAAAACAACTCCACAGTGGCAAAGTGCCAGGGATTGATGAGATCAGTCCTGAAAAACTGAAAGCTCTGGGTGTGGATCGGCTGTTTTGGTTGACACGCCTCTTCAACATTGGGTGGAGGTCTGGGACAATGCCTAGGGAGTGGCAGACCGGAGTGGTGGTTTCCCTCTTCAAAAAGGGGGACCAGAGGGTGTGTGCCAATTATAGGGGTCTCACACTACCTCCCTGGTAAAGTCTACGCCAAGGTGCTGGAAAGGAGGGTTTGGCCGATAGTCGAACCTCAGGTTGAAGAGGAATAATGCGGATTCCGTCCTTGTTGTGAAACAGTGGATCAGATCTTCACTCTCGCAAGGATCCTGGAGTGAGCCTGGGAGTATGCCCAACCGGTCTAAATGTGTTTTGTGGATCTGGAGAAGGCATATGACCTGGGAGATACTGTGGGAGGTGCTGCAGGAGTATGGGGTGAGGGGGTCCCTTCTCAGGGCCATCCAATATCTGTATGACCAGAGCGAGAGCTGTGTCCAGGTTCTCTGCAGTAAGTCGGACTCGTTTCAGGTTTCACTAATTTCTTGTATTTATGAACAGGATATCGAGGCGTAGTCAGGGTGGGGAGGGGTTGCAGTTCGGTGGGCTGGGGATCTCATCGCTGCTTTTTGCGGATTATGTGGTCCTGATGGCATCATCAGCCTGTGACCTTCAGCACACGCTGGATCGGTTTGCAGGCCATGGTTCTCAGAATGAAACCGATGGAGTGCCTTCAGGTAGGGAATGAGTCCTTACCCCAAGTGAAGGAGTTCAAATACCTTGGGGTCTTGTTCGCAAGTGAAGGGACAATGAAGCTAGAGATTGGTTGGAGAATTGGCGTATTGTCCAACTGGGAGGAGGCCTCGGGGAAGACCCAGGACTAGGTGGAGGGATTATATTTTCAACCTTGCTTGGGAACGCCTCGGGATCCCCCAGTCGGAGCTGGTTAATGTGGCTCGGGAAAGGGAAGTTTGGGGTCCCCTGCTGGAGCTGCTGCCCCCCACGCCCCGATACCAGATAAGCGGACAAAGATGGATGGATGGAATAATCATTTCTCAGTTCCGTTTTATTTAAAATTCACCATTTTGCATGGTTTATTCCTTTGTTGCATTAACTGGTTGATGTTCTGGGGGCAATTTTTCAATAAAGGCCAAATCATAAAGCATGTCCTGACATTTCTAAATACCACACAGTGCAGAAGTTGTTTAAAGGCATAAAAGTACAACTGTGTGTGTGTTTGTGTGTGTGTGTGTGTGTGTGTGTGTGTGTGTGTGTGTGTGTGTGTGTGTGTTTGTGTGTGTTTGTGTGTGTAAATATTAGGTGATTATGGTTGAATTCAAGAGTTCTTTTATAAAAACTTTCTACTTGTCAAACTAAAAATACCATTTAAAATCAATACATTGATAATCATAAGTAATAAGTAATTTATGACTTGTGTCCTTTGGTAGCACAAAAAGGTCAGGTGCTGTTATCTTAGAGCTTGCATTGTTTTAGTCCGGTGCAACACTGCCGGCGCCGCTGCTAGTTAGCTTAGCATAGTGAATAGAATCCTATGTTGCCGTTAGCATGGTTTGAGTAAAATTGAGCCAACAAGTAAATAACAACAACCTAATTACTCATTGTGGCCTGCGTATTCACAACCAGTACGAATAGCAATGCAGATAAAGACTAGACGATTTCCTAGGCAGATATTGATTTGGGACTATTTTGGGTGGAATCACAGTCGAAGCCCGTCCAGGACATTATCTAGTCTTAATCTGCATTGCTATTTGCACTCGTTGTGTTAAGCTAACTAGCGGCAGCGCTGCCGGTGTTGCATCGGACTAAAACAAGGCATGCACTGAGACAAAACATGCGTTGACATCTACAGTTAGGCTACCGTGATAAGCCCTATTTCAACAAACAGTGGTGTGTTCCTTTAATCTCCAGCCAGTTTAATACAACACGTGGGCTGGTTCTGTACTGAGAGATGAATTGAAATTGAAGTTTTTCAGTTGCTTTGAGTAATTCTATAGTGATAGTAAAAAGAGTATTGACAGCTTTATGCTCCCTGGTAACTACTACAGCTCAGCATTGTATACTGTAAATGCAATCATAGATACTGTTGTGCACGGGGGGGGGAGAGGCAGTGCATTTTGATGTGGAGCCAGCCAGGGTCGCAATTTAATGTTCTGAATGAGTGCAGCCTTTACAGGGCAGAAGAGGTCACTCAGTTGCCACAGCTACTAAATCACTGGCTCTAAATAATAATATAAATCAGAGTTTTGATGAGTCAGAGTAGTGAAAAGTCTCTCAACATGCTGTTTCATGAGCTTAATATTTAGAGCTCTCATGGGCCTTGTAATCCATGAGTTGGGACTTTGATATAAAAAAAGAAAGAAATTGAATACATGGAGTTGTAGAAAGTGCTTGGTTAATAGCACAGCATGACATTGCAAAGTGTTTTTGGCACTTAGCTGCAGTGTGAGTTGTTGATTTAATGGGAAAATCAAGGGGAAATGCTTTTATAGGTGTACATGTATTTAAAACCTCTTTACATGGCAGATCAGTTACTAACTGCATTCATGTGTCCACAGGTCATGCACATTTTAAAGGAGAAAGCATTTTCATATATTAGAAAATATATACTTTATAATATTTATAAACAAAAAATAAATCACGAACAATTTTGATTACAGTTTAAGCTCCTTTCATTTAAAACAATATTTGACCTATAATTATAAAATAACAATCTGGTGCACAGCAGGTGACCCATTGTATGATAAAAACATATTGGAATGATTATAGATGGAAGAATTATGATGTTAACATGTGCAGTGTTAGCTAATCAGACAAACATAGAGGAGTATCGTGATAATACTCAAGCTTAATCACATTAAAATACAATAAGCAGCAACTTTTTAACTGAGCAATCTAAAAAACAATGACTTCTTAGCACTAAAGATCATTTAAGTAAGATAAAAAAGCAATGATCGTGCAGCTGACCACTTTATTAACAACAGTTAAAATGGCCTTTTTCATTGGTTAATGTCACACAAAGTTAACATCTAAACTCATACAGTAACTTTATGACCCCGTAACGCCCTGTACCCTCTGCACAACATTGTAATTCTTGCATGTGATGGAACAAGACTTTGAAAGGCATTGACATGTCCTTGAATATTTTGTCTGAACAAGTGTGGGGAACCTGATAACATTCCACAGAGGGTCAGAGCTGGCTGAGCTGGCCGTGCTGGCACTGCCACTGCCACTGGCTCTGCGATTAAGCCACTGCAGCCATTTTAGGGCTGATTATTCATGGTGCCACTACACTGATGTTCCACTACACTGAATTCTCTCATTAGGTCATCCGGCTCTAAAGGCCATTAAATTTTCAGTCAGCATGAATAAGACAGAGAGTTCTGCCTCTGATCACGCAGTGCAAAGAGTCCCCAAACTCATCATAGGTTCTCTGCAAAAAAAATAAAACAAGACTTTCCGCACAGAGGTAACATTTGCGCAATTAAATGTGTGATAAGGGTAAGGGTTGGTGGTGGGTTAGTTTTTTTATTTATTTTATTTACAGCGTAGTATATGTTGTGCCAGAAAGCATTTCCAGAGGTATTGATCAGAATTTTGCCGTGGGTAAATGACTCCCAATGGGATCTCCTTGGTAACTGGAGCAGTGCCAAGCCACTGAATGTCTAACTGACTTAATACAGATATAAATTGCCATTCAAATCAAGGCCATTTAATTTGCAGGCTTGCACGGGGCAATGCATCACCCGCGATACTGCATGTTTTTATCAATAAAATTCTGTCACATCTTTTAAATGGATGCTGCATTGACGACATATGATTTTTAAAAGCTTTCCTTCCAGGGAAGAGTATTACTTGCACAATTGTAAACAACAGGTAGTTGGCAATTTGGGTCACTGGCTTCCTACAACTCATAATTCTTCTGTATTGCCTAAGAACACTTGTTATGCTTTTCAGATCTGGACTCGTACATAATATGAAAAAGCACTAGCAATTATCATTAATTAAAAATGAACACCTATTAAAGCTGCTCATTAGCTAATAGCTTAAAAGGATTAACCCCCCATTGCTTTTCAAATGATTGTTAGACTTGTCTGACAAGGACTCATTTCCAAAGTGAACAGCACTGCAAATAGAACCCTTAATGCTATCAGCTAATTGAGTAAATAAAAATAAACCATCAAGGGGAAAGAGAGGAAGTGAACTGTACACCACCAAGGTTGTAGGCAGTTTTTTTTTCCAGAGCTCTCTGCTCAATAGAAAACATTTTTATTGGTGTTTGCAGGCGTCCAGAAAATGACCGGGGGAAAACAAAGACAAATGGAGCCATTGACTTCAAATACGACCCCTTGAAAGCATAGCCAGAGCCCTATCCATCGCCATCTATTATATTCATGAGTGTGACCTGTGGGGGTGTGAGGGGGGGGGAGAGATGGGACTTGAGGGGGAGGTTATGGGTGCCCACCTGCTCCACTCAGCCTCTAAGACACTGGCTGCCAGGAGATCAAACAGACCTCCTCGCTCCCCTCTGTTCTCCTCCTCGCTCCCCGGCACAGGTCCCATATAGGAGGTGACTGACCCACTTTTCCTCCCTCCCTGTGCTATTACCTACAGAAAATAGAGTGATATGGTGTGCGTGCGAGTGTGTTTGGTGAGGTTTGTGGGGCTGAACAAAAGCCTCTTATCTTCACGTACTGTACAGAGATGAAGGCATAACAAGGACTCCAAAGAAAGCATGTCATTTCCAATCAGAAACTATTGCATGTGAGATTGTTTCTCTAATGGCGTGTCTTAACCCTTCTGTTGTCTTCCTGTCAACCATGGTCATTTTTTTTCAACATTATTATCTTTCATTTTTGGATTTCTTGCCAAAGTGTTTTGATATTTTTAATGTTGACATTTTCAGCGCTTATTTGACAGCCCATTTTTTATGACAAAAAATAAATAAATTAACTTAAAACGGGTCAACAAGTAACATGAGGGTTGACCTAGTCTTTGTTTTGATTCTGTGCTGCTGCAGTTGATGTTAACTGAGCTCTCTCCTATCTAGTACATTAATACTGGGGTATATTTGGGATGACCGTGTTGATTTGAAATCAACTAGACATGGGACAAAGTTGCCAAACAAATGGATAATTTGCCAAACACTACAGGACCAAATGTAAGCAGTGATTGCTCTGGTGTAAATTGTTTACAATCCTCAGGGTTTCATGGAAGGTAGAGCCATCGCTCTTTGTTTTCCCAGGATCAGATTGATATTGATTGACTCTGACAGCTAGCATCATGATACTTAGCGGCAGTGACCATTTTCTTTTTGCCCCTTCACTGACTCTCCCTCTTTTGGGTCTTTTTGTGAGTCTTGTTGCTGCCTTCCTTTTTTTGCCTCCTTTTACCACCCTCATAACATACACTTCATTTTTTATGTCCTTTTCACTCTTCTTTACTTGCAGGCCTCACATGGTGACGGAGTACATGGGCATCAGGAATGAGAGTTTTATGAAGATTGCTGCAGTGGGGACGTGGATGGGAGACTTTGTCACTGCGTGGATGGTGAGATTTCAACTCTTGTTGTCCTAAAATGTAATAAGTTTGCATTTATGAAAGGAACAATTTCATTTAGAATTTTAGTCCTACATTATTTACATAAAATTACATGGTTTGGTAACTTTCAGATGTTCAGGGCCCTCAGATGAAGAATGAATCCAATCTATTTTGGTGATCACCTAAATTATCATCCTGTTCCAGCAGGTCTAAATTTACACTTTTCAACACTTAATTTCATAACAAGATAACTCTTAATTTAATAACCATGTCACTAACCAAATTCCAGCAAATTCCTGCTAAATTGCTAAACATTAGTACATTATATTAACATGCTGAACAGTTTTTAGTACTGATATGAAAACAACAATCATTTCCATACCTTACTATGGGAAATATAACCATAACCAACAGTGTTTTATTGAATAGAAAGGCCAAGTTCTAAAACGTTAAATGTTGTTTTCAGTAGTTGACAGTGTACCTAGCTAAATGTTAGCATGCTAACTCGCCAAATACTTTCATGTTTACATTCTAAAACATTACATTGTGCAGGTGTGCAAGGTGTTACGTGAGCGTGTTAACGTCCAGTAACATTCATAGTCCCCGTAGCTACCAGCTAGCTGTAGGAATGTTAAATGCCAATGTTAGCAGCATGCTAATTTTATTGGCTTTTAACATTCAGCTCAAAGCACAGCGGTGCTGATGAAGTACAGCTTGAGCCGTGTACATGTAATATTGGATTTACCATAATTACTAGTATCTGAATTGTAAAAAGTGTTAAAGTAAACATTTAAATCATAATCATGATAACTCTTTTTGAAAGCTCCAAAATATCTGATATGCTGCATAGTAATGTATAAGTGTCTGAAAAAGCAAACATTCATGGATGCCTCACAATTGCCAAAGCTTGTTTTTAAGGTAATGAAACCCAAATTAAATGGATCTGATGCAGTATTGTCCATGCATTGAATGTAACCCTCACTAGTCCGACTCTGCAGCTATACAACCGCAGATTGGGGGCATACAGGAATAACGTTTATTTATCAATTTTCTTTTGTTGTGTGTGTATAAAGCATTACAGGCTTACAGAGCAGCAAATGTTGCTACGTTTAGCTATATTTCTATATTCAGCTCAAAGTTAATATAATGAGAATATTAGAATCATATGGAAAATACACGGTGTAGCCATTCTTCACACAATCCTCCAATTTCTAGGTCAGGTGTATCCTCTCAAAAGGTACACACTTAAAGCCCTCACTGCCAATCTAGTTTAATCTGCCCCCAAATCCTGAGCGTAACATGCAGTTTGATCTGAGATGGGTCAAAGGAAACAATGAATCCGCAGGGATTGAAGGGGTATGTTGGAGGAGAAAGCTACCTCTGTTCATTTGTCAACATAAAGAGAGGAGGAGAGCTCCAGCGGGAGTAGACTACCTGTGGTGGGAGGAGTGGGGTTCTGGCACCGGCATGCAAACAGCTGAGACAAGTTGACAAGCTCCCTCACCGGTCACATTAGTATTCTACAGTACATACTGCAGCGAAAGATAGCGGGTGGAAGGAGAGACAGGAGAGTCGGTGGAGGAGGGAGGTAAGGATAAGAAACAGAGGTGAAGGAGAAAGGGAAATGTAGAGTCTGGTCAGAAGGGAGACGGGGGAAGCAGCAAGTGAGAAGGTGAATCAGGGAAAGGAAGGTGTGTGTTTGTGTGTGTGTGTGTGTGTGTGTGTGTGTGTGTGTGTGTGTGTGTGTGTGTGTGTGTGTGTATATATTAGAGAGAAAGAGAAAGTTGGGCAAGGCAAAGTGCTGATTCCAAAAATTACTCTTTTTTTTTTTTACATTCGATTTAACTCAACAAGACACTTTCAAGATGACCTCTGTGTCTCCTCCGCCTTGCATATTTACAGTGTGTCTTCACTAGATGAGCGAACAGGTATTGTCTGTTTTTTTGCTATGCTGAAACAGCTCATACATCGCCCTATTTCAAATACTTTTTTTCAACAAGATCTACAGTATCTGCAGTGAGGCGCTTTATTGATGTACTGACCTTGCTTCTGCAGTGGCTACACACAAAGAATATAGTGCCAATGTTCATACTCGTGGATAAAATGCTCTCTAATACAACTCTGTATTCATGTAAGAAAATTGAAAATTACAACATTATCACCAACTGATATAGGCAGCAGAAAGACAGATGCAACCAAAACATTATGTAACAACAAGTCCATATTTATCGAATATAATCACAGACTCATTAGTGCTTAATCACAGACAAAGTGTTATTCAGTATCAACTACAGTATTCGGTATTTGAATATAAACAGGCATACTGTCACTTTTTTCCATCTAGAATTATTTGTTATTTAGCATATATATTAGTATATGTGTATATATATGTATATATATATATATGTGTATATATATATATATATATATATATATATATATATATATATATATATATATATATATATAATATGAATTAAGCAAACTCCACTCTGGCTTGAAAGTCCTGTATGTTAAAGCCCACCCATAAACTAACCTCCTCAACATCCAATCTTCATATGTAATTGTATATGCAATTTCCTTTCTGCAGGTGACTGATATGATGCTCCAGGATCAGCACTACCCAGACTGGGGCAAAACAGCCAGAAGGTTTTGGAAACAAGGCAACAACAGGATTGTTCTATTCTGGTAAATTGTCTTCATACATTTTACATAAACTGTTAGGTTGTGTGAAATATACTGTTAGGCTGTGTGTCTCTCTCTGTCTGCATGCACATGCTCGTGACAATTTCTCTATCAAATGGCTTACTAAAATGCATTATATATTCCTACAAGTCTCTGTAGATGTGTTTGTGCATGCATATGTGTGTGTTTTGTGGTCTCCCCAGCACATTGCAGGGTTACATACAGTCAATAACCGTGTTAATCTATCCTCACTCAGTGTCAGCACCTTTAATTAGAAGAACAGGGTGAAAATCAATGGATACAGCAAGGTTGCGGTGCAAACCATAGCCCTGCCTTCTACTTCTTGTACCATAAGGTGTGACCCTTAAATAACTGCTAAACAAATGCTGCAAACCATGTCTGATATGCCCATTACTCGACAGCCAAGAAGAAGTGCTCCCTGTTTAGATGTATTACACCACCACTGCACTGTCCCAGCGGTGTTCATTCACCAAAGTGGCTCAGGGCTGTCAGTCAAATACGACATGCGAACGCCTCTCCAGCGGTTCATTTTAGGGTTAGAGGGAGAAGTGAAGGACGTGAAGAAGACAATACGATTTAAACAGTTTGACATCTGTTTGATATGTCCATAGAGAGGTCGGGCTATAGACATCTCCCTCTTCAAATACAGTTTGGCTGTGGTCTTTAACATTTCCTTTCCCAGAATTGATTCACCTGCGATTAGAATGCAAGCAGACAAATTGTTCTCTGACTTTTTCTGCAGCCCTTCATTTTATTGGCAGATGCCTCAACTCGCACTGTAACAATCAATGCCAGATTTGACAAGCTTTGTTTGAAATTCATAGCTTGAAATATGATAGATAAGTGCGTTTCTGAATATGTATTGCGCTGAAGGGCCGTGGCAAATTGTGAAGGACAGTGCCAAAAATATTTCCTATGTGGAATAATAAAAACCTTAAAAATGCATCTCCCTAACAGTTGAAATGGGATATAAGCTGGCATTCGCTATCTGCAATGCAGCCAGCTGATGTGTGGTGTGAGAATGCACACAACAGCACAGCAACCACCGGGTGACATTGAGACACAGTGCACAGTGGACAATAGTACTAGCCTTTCTCATTTTGCCTCTTTCTCATGGCTTAGACATTTTCCAGTAATCTGTGAATGCAGAATTATAACAATGTGACATAAACACAATGTAGAGAGTGTAAAAGATCACAGAAGTAAACACAGAAATCCCAGTATGAAAGTAAATTAAATATTTTGGCTCATGTTAAATATGGAAATACATGGAAATATTTATGCAGTAGGATTTGAACTGCATTGTCTCTGCTTCCACAAACTGACAAACAGAAACAGTTTTCCTCTGTGCACATTCATCTTCCTGGAAGCTTTATCTGCTGCCATTTTTCAAATCCAGGTAAAATTGTTGTTCAATACATTGTTTGGTCCATGAAAAGAGAAACTGAATTTATCTGGTTTATCTTTTCGAGCAAGTGAGGAAGTGGAGCTGTTCGTCTTCCAAGATAAACACTATTAACTGTCATCTAGTTTGCAATTTTAAAATGATATTTAAACGTTTTTTCAAGGTCCTGCACTTTTTAATGTGCGTCATTCATTGATGTATCTCCCCGCCTCCCTTTCCTTTTCTATCCTTGTCTCTCTCTCCCCTTTCCTCGTCTCCTCTCCTGTGCTTTCTCCCTTCCTCTTCCTTTTTTCCCCCCTTCCCCTTTCCTTCTTTTTTGTTCCCTACTTCCTTCCTCTTATTTCTTCCTTTTGCTCTTCTCCTTATCCTCTTCTCTTTTCTACTCTCCTACCCTCGCTTAATCCAACTCTGCTTTCTTTTCCTTCTTTCCTTTCCTTTTCCTTTTTTCTCTTTTATATAACCTCCTTATGTTTCCTCCTCTCCTCTCCTCTTCTCGCTGCAGGACGGTGCTCATCTCGCTGACGTCGGTGGTCGTTCTGGTCATCAGTACCGACTGGATCAGCTGGGACAACCTGAACCGAGGCTTCCTGCCCAGCGACGAGGTCTCCAGAGCCTTCCTGGCCTCCTTCATCTTGGTCTTCGACCTTCTCATTGTCATGCAGGTAGGCCGCTCCCCTGTGGCCAATTAAAAAAAGGGAGCTGGGACATATCTGGGCTTACTCTGCTACCCATCATGCCAGTCCCCCCCCCCCCCCCCCCCCCCCCCCCCCCCCCCCCCCCCCCACTCCTATTCATCAGAGCGGCGACAGGGGTGTTTGATCACTCTCAGTTGGCATGGACACAAGTGCATGCACAAACACACATACATACACCCACAAATATTAAGATATACAAACTGTTGTCTACTCTTTTACATCTCCTACATCCCTGTTTCCGAGACCTCACCCTTGCCCCCCCCCCCCCTCCCTTGTGAGACTAGTTTATTTTCTTTCATGATGACTCATAAGATTGGAGTATTTCTCACTTTCTCTTTCCCCCCTCTTTTTTTTCCACCCAATGTCCTCCCTCCCACAGGAGAGTGTACATCAATAAAGCCTGTGTCAGTGGCTCATGAATATGCAAATGTGTTTGTCTGGGCATAACTGTGTATTGAGGAGATAGAGAGTGGGAGAAGGCGTTTTTAGATTTTTCTTTACGCCATTAGCCAGGAGCCAGAACTACAGGCCAATCATCTATGGGGTTTGACTACGGGCCTAATTCAACACGACTCGTCCAAATGCTTAATGAACATATTTCACAAGGCCTTGTTGGTGGGTATTTGAGGACACAAGACTAATATTTGGTGTCTTCCAAAATATACGATTCCATTCTGTTGATTATGCCAATTACTAAGAGCCTGCAACTGCATGGGAGAACATTTTCTAGTGTAACAAATACACCACTCTGCAGAAACCTGGCAAGGACACCACTTTAATTCCCATGGTGTTATGTATTAAAACAACTGCACCACTAAAAGTTATTTCTCAACTTATTTATTGAAACAATTAATTAATTTAAGCAGGGCTTCTGGCCGTTCTGGCCAGTTAATACTTCAAACTGTGTTTTTTTCTCATTTATTTAGCCTATTATTGTGATTATGCAGATATATAGAAACAGCTCAGCCTAGAGTAGTATGCAAGCATTTTATCACAAAGATGCTGATGTTTTGCTGAGGCCAGCTTTCTAAAAAAAAATAAAAACACATCTGTGGTTTGACATGAAGGACATACTCCCTATTTTGACATCTTGGTTTGACCCACAGGGAGGGTCTGGCCCCTGCTACTCTCTCTCCTCCCTGTGACTCCCTCTCCGCCTTACTTGGAGGAGGTATATCACTCGCTATTTGCATGAATTTGTTTACGGCAGGCCCTTCTCCTTTTCTGCACAGTGTACAGCAAGCACATTTACTACAGTTATTTATAACTATATACTATATATTATAGTTAGCCTGCGTCGTTATACGGCCCAAGCACTGGCGGCCGTCGCTACATTCCACCAGTCAATAAAAATTCATCCGTCGCAGCCCTCTCTACAGCTTCATTTGCCTCCATCTTGGAGCTCAGGGTGCCATAGTTAATCCTTCACCTCCATGAGAAAAGATGGGTGTTGTTGTTCTCAAACTAATTAATACCCCAATTAATGACCTGTCTGGATTTGCCTCCAAGCTGGGTTTTACTGTTTTTCATAATTTTGTGTATAATTGTACTGTTTCTCTGCATTTTCCCAGCTAAGTGTCAGATTTCTATGGCCTTTGTGTATGTGCATACATGCATTTACATATGCTGATGATATACACTACCAGTTTACTCTTCCCCCTATATGTCTTTGAGACTCATTATTTTGTGGGAGGGAGGTACATGGCTTAAATGCCATGCCTGTTAGTGCTATAGCAACAGATACTGCAGATATGGAAGAGGACGGGAGGACTTAATTAATATCCAAGGGGCCATCATCAAGCTGTTATGCTTTTCTTAGATATTGACATGGGAAACTCTGGATCACATGAGGAGACAGGAAATCTAGACTTGTGATAATATAATGCAGCCAGACGCTCTGTGCAAACAACGGGAAAATGTAGCCAATATAAAAATAAAAATAAATTACGTGCCTTGTTTTTGTTTCTTTACAGCGATGATGATTTGCGAGGTGATTAAGTCAGCTCAATAGAAAGAACATTTAAATGTTCAGCCTCTGTGTGATTTTTATCAGTTTCAAATGTGTTAGTCATTTTAAATACACACTTTCATAGTGCATAAATAGCTAGTAACTAATTACAGTTACGGTAGGGATTCTTTTTGAGTTTTGAGTACCTCAAATATATATTTGTATTACACTTCTAACAGTAGAAACAGATTCACTATAAAATAAAGCAATTATGATAGTAATGTCCATTAATAAGCTTACTTTTTTTATTGAAGGAACCAACTGATGTCACAAAGTCAAATACAGGCCTCCAAAGTCAGTATTTAGGGAAAAATAAGACAGGACAAACATGTACAATTCAATTTTCTTAGCATATTCAATTAAGCAAAATTGTCTACATTTAATTTACTGAAAAGTCACAACGGTGATCACAGTTTTGTTCTCTTAGCCCATTTAAAGTTAAAAGTTAAAGCATTTTGGAGATGCACATAGTTTTGGAAAGATCCGCTCTAAATTGTTTGCCACCCGTAAAATTATATTTCATTCATTAAATTGATTCATTTAGTTTGCATATGCATCCCATCAAGAGTCGCAACTGCTTCTGGTCCCCAAATACAACTACATACTAGCAAAAAGAGCCAAGTGACACCACAGGGCATGGGCTGCTTCTAAATGTCAGTTTGGGGGGCCTGTTGATGTGTTTTGACATGTTGAAATCCCAGTGCACATTAGTACACTCCACACGCCTGTAAACACACAGTGTAGTTTTCAGTGTACAGCAGCTGGCACCAAGTTTGACCCCCAGTTAGTCCATGAAGATACTCCACAGAGACTTAATATCAGCAAATATGAGAAAGTTCATTGTTTTCCTCACCCAATAAAGCTCGATACATGGCTGACATTTGTCATGTCAATGTGGTTGGTGAAATGTGTTTTTGCAGCCGAGGCAACGTTATGAAAGTGGCAAGAAACATTTACGTGTGTGAATGCGTGTGTTTGCTTGTTTCAGGACTGGGAGTTCCCTCAATTCATGGGTGACCTGGATATGAATCTACCAGGAATGTCAACTACGCATGTGAAGGTCAAGCTTCCTGTCTGCAAGAGTATCTTTAAAGAGGAGTACCACATTCATATCACAGGTACAAGCAGACATGTGCACGGTGCTGCATGCAAAGAACAGTGTCTCTCCCTTACTAAATAGTTCTTTACAGTTTCAAATTAAAGCCCATATTCATTAACTGATTATATGGCAAAAAATAAGGGAGACATACTTATAGTTTATAGTTTGGCCTACTTCTGCATTGTGTTATGAATGCCAAACTTGCACTCCCTGCTCTAGTTTAGCATTTTCCTGCATGTAGGAAACAGTTTGATGGTTAAACCACAGCAACAATTTATAATACATGTGTAGCTGATGTGGCACACAGGTGGCTCCACTGCTGAAACGGTGTTTCTCGTGTTCCTCCCTGTCGTTTGCCGAGACACATCTCTCCTCATCTTTCACGTCTGTGTCTTAATGTTCTCGGCAAGCGCGTGTCTTTCCCATTTGAAACTGTCCTCCCGGTTTCTCCATTTTGTTCCATTGAGTGCACACGCTGACTCACAGCCATAAAGAGAAGGCAAAACCAATGTTCCTGTGGTAAATGTGAAGCTGTTCAAACGCTCAGGGATTCGGGAAAGGTTGTTAACCCTAATGCGTTGCATATCCATTAAGCATTATGGAAATGACTCCGGTTCGACGTGATTGGTTTAACTAAAAGCTTATTAACGGCATATCACGGGGAGAGAAAGAGAGAGGTGTTGCATGTACCCGGGGAGACATCTGCCTGCTATCAGTCAACCTGGGGAGATGGCTGTCTCGTGGTAATGTAGTGATCTTGTTAGAAGATACTGTTGAGGAAGTAGCACATACAAATGGATCTGTCTCAATCCGTGAGAGATATGCAAAGGGAGTGGGATTCCTGATAAAGGAAGGTGACAGCGTATCTATCTGTCTGACTCTGCCCTTTAAATCTAGTTTGGAGTAGGCTTGCACTGTACATCCATCTGTCTGTCTGTTAAATTATCTGTACAGTGTGTCCATGTTTATTCCTTGCTTATCTGTCAAAAAATAGTCTGTAATCTAACCAAAGTCCTGTGTCTTGTGACAGGTAAGTGGTTCAACTACGGTATCATCTTCCTTGTCCTGATATTGGACCTTAACATGTGGAAGAACCAGATCTTCTACAAGCCCTACGAGTACGGTCAGTATGTTGGGCCTGGTGAGAAGATCTTCACAGTGGAGGAGCCAGAAACACTCAGCTCCTTCAACCACAGCACACTCACCTACAAGTGGCGCTCCACCAACATCAATCCTGACAGCAACTTAACCTACGTGGAGCGGGACATGTTCCTCCATAGCCGCTACACCGGAGCCAGCCTGGACATTAAGTGCCTGGCCTTCATCCCGAGCCTGGCGGCTTTTGTCCTCTTCGGATTCTTCATTTGGTTTTTTGGGCGATTTCAGGAGAGTGAGACCTTCACGGAAAACCAAGACAAGACGTATGAGAGGATCAAGAGAAAGTCGCCGTCGGAGTACAGCAAGGAGATGGGTGTGACGCCAGAGGAGGTGCACATAACCATGGGTGACAGTCTGAAACGAACGGGAATGCCCATGCTGCTCTCGGTGGACGGGCCACACTTTGGAGCAACGTCCTCTACGAACTCAACGATTTCCATGGATACCCAAGAGACACATTCAAGCATTGTGATTGACAGCGCTGAGGAACCAGCAGTCTCTTTTGATGTCCACAAGCTCTCTCCATAATGTCAGGAGCTCATGAAACATTGAACTATTTAAGTGTGGACTGATTAAAAATGAAAGTTCAAAATGTAGTTCATCAAGATCTTAAATCAAGGTTTTCCTTCGGATAGCACCAAGCTGCAACAGAAGTTGACCACAACTGTATATGAGAGTCGGGAGAAGGACAACGCTATGCTCCGTAATCTTGATGCGGCCTGCAGATTGCAGTTGCATTTGTCTGAATATATTTTTGTAAAACTATCTTTTTAAAAAACAGAATGCAAACTTTAAATTCACATGGTGCTCGCTCGGATTTTGCATTTTCATATTTCAATTTTGTCACGGGAAACTATTTTGGTGCCTGTATCAGGAGTATTTCTACAGTTGTGAAACTGCAGTCAGGTGGATTTTATTGTATCACACCAGTGTTACAACTACAATAGTGCCTTTATATTTCATATCTTCAGATACAGACAGAAACATATTCAGTCCATACAGGCAACAAAATGTAAGACTTATATGTGCTTTAATATACGGATAATTGTTACCTCATTTGATCCCAAAACTTTCATTTTTTTTCATGTGAGGTCACTCTTACTCTCACTTCTTGTTGAAATTACATAATTGTGAACATCAATGTACTTCAAAGACCTATTCATATCCCTTCACTTGATATTAGTTTGCAGAGATAATAAATTAAATCATTTAAGATCAAATATTCAACCAAGTAGCCTCCTCATGTTTGCTTATGTTGCTGCTGCACCTGGACTGAATACCAAAAGAGTCGGAAAGGTGGTTTTGCCCTTGGCATAAACATGTCATTGAAGTGCAGACGAGGCTTCTGCTCCAAAGCTCAGGGCTTCTTTTTGTCTAGATAAACCTTAAAAGTTTTAGAAGCAGCCTGGTAAATGCATGAAAATGTATTTATTTATTTGACACATTATTCTGGTGTAAAAAAAAGAATCCCTGGCATTTGGCTGCAACTGAAACCTGCAGTATGGATCTTTACACAGGCTTTGAAAGTGTTCACTGCCTTTTTAAATATTTTACTTTGCTACAAAGTCTCTTTAAAAAAAAAATATATATATATATATATCTATATTTGGTGTTCGTGGTCCAAAACATTATGCACTTCAGTAGTTTTCTGTAAAGTGCAAATACCTACTCAATTATTACAACATTACTAACCGTACTGCTTTATATAAGTTTGGCACATTTCAGTAAGTACTTTGCATCTAAATGTGACCAAAGATAACAAATAATTCACTATTGAACAGAAAGCGCTGCATAAGATGATATGCTAATTCAGAAGATCTATTCATGATAGACAGAGTGGAATGATATTATGTGTTATTGCTCATCACTCGGCATTATAATGGACTGTAATGTGCTATACTGTCCTGGGTAAATGATTTTCCAAAAAGAGGGAGGTATCAAATCCAGATCCTTTGCTCCTTAATAACCCAATTGTGCAAGAGTTTTGTTAAACATTATTATAAGTAATATAGCCCGGGTTTTTTGCGGTATTAACTTATAATCAATTAATAAATTGCTAGCATTTATATATTTATATAGCAACGTACAAAATAATGAATAAAAGATCATTACATTTGCCAGTTAATGATTCTGCATTATTTTATTATTCTATCTTCAAATGATAAATGAAAATATGTAGTCAAAAAATGTATTTATAAATTTGTTGAAAAATGACATTGTATTTCCTTGTGTGTCTTCCTATCATAATGCATCTCACAATTCATGTGTCTGCTGCTTTACCATTTACAGTTTTCCTTTCTGAATGGCTTGAATTTAAAGACATCTCTCTATATCTACATCTTGTGGAATCTAATCCAGACCGAGCTCGGATTGGCCAGCTGTTATAGAAGGTATTGGCCAGTCAGAGCTTCTGCTGCTGCTCTGAGGGGTTGGATTTCATTCTTACATGTCTTAGTCAAATAGTTTATTCATACACCAATTAAAGTAACCTCTAATCAATTGATTTAATAATCCATAATAGTTTTCATGTATTAATTGATCATATATAACACTGTTAAACTTATTAAATATTCCAGTGGCGCACTCCAGGGTCCTTAAAGGAATTCCCTCTGTGTGTGTGTGTGTGTGTGTGTGTGTTTGTAGTACATTGTGGAGTCTGAGGTGTCTATTCCCGTCAATAAACTGTGTCAGTTTTATACCTAATAGTTCATGTTGTGTGTGTGTTTTTGTGTGCACTGAAGGCTTGTGAAGTGCGTAAGTGTTTGCTACACTTGTTTTTGACAAAGGCCATTCTGTGAAGAGGTCAATTAATTTAGCATAATTAGTTTGCAGCTCCTGGCTTTGTAATTATCCTTTTATACATTAGAGCTCTATGAGGACATTAGATATTAGTGTCTCACCAAAGGGCAGAACCTCTCTGGACTTGAAGGGGTCTAATCTGTTTGTAATGTATTGTGTTTAATGTGAAGTGAAAGTGCAGGTTTCCTCTTTGTTATCCAATTTAATGTTTTCATTGTATTGTGTTGCAAAACTGACACTTCCATCAGTTCCTGTGTGTTTGTGCTTTTTTTACATGAAGGAGAGGAAATCTCCTTTCGGTGTTTGCTCAGTGTACTGTACATCTGTTGAACCTTGTGTTACCAATAAATTAATAGCTTTGTTATCTACTCCATTTTCTCTTGACCAATTTGTGAGATTCAATTATGTTAGAACATTTTTTAACAAGGTTTACAAATGTTACGTTTTTTTGTATTTGCTTGGGAAATTGTTGCCAAGCAACAGCACTGTTCAAGCTTCTTGCAGCTGCTGACCCAATTAATATGGGCGATATGAGAAATAATGATACTATCTTCACAAGGACACTTGAATATGTAGCCTGCGTACACATGACACTGGGCTCAGATTAGTATGAGCCCTGCTATGGGCCTGTCTTTGTTTGATTTATCCCAGTGAGAAACAATTTGAATTTGTAATGGGCTTTGTTCCCCAGCTGATTTTCTTGCAGATCTGCACGTATACGTGTGAATGAGTTACATATTGGGTTGAAAATATCTGAGGAAGGAAAAGTGAACAGAGATTTGGAGGCAGTAGTTATCACACCAGGGTTGGGACCTCTCCAAGTGCTCCTTGGTCCTGCGATAATTAATAAGTTATGAAAAAAGGAAAACGTGTGGCTTTTGGGATAGATGTATAAAATAGACTGGCCAAATAAATACATGGCCAAGAAAATATGTAGATATTCAGATTCCCTAAAGGATGAATCATAATGTTGTTGATCCCTTGACTTTTAGTCTAGCGACACCTTGAAAATTGAAATTCGAATTGAATAGTGGTACATGGGACCATAGAAACAGTGTCTGATAAACAGTAGTACATTACAGTTAAGAATGATGATGAAATATTAAATCCATAGATAATGTAGTCTAATCGGTTCATGCTCCACACTTTGGTGACAATCTCAGTATCTTAAAACTTTTATGATCTAAACTGTTGCGGGGAGGGAAGGAGGACCCAAACGCAGAGTAGCCAGAGGGAATTTCTGAAGGGTTTTTTGGGAACAGTACAAGAACAAAGGGAAAAAAGGGAAAAAGTCCAAACACCAAAAAACCCAAAACAAGGCATAGGGGAAGGCGATCCAACGGCAGGGAAAAGCTTCACGGGGGAAAACTCACTGGGAACACTGGAACAGGCAGAAGACTCAGTCAGGCAGATCAACCGCTGGGCAAGACGACTCAACATGTCAAGCAGACTGGAAGATCTGACACAATACAAAAGGAACACAGGGGTTAAATACATGAGGTAATGAAGTAACGGGTGTTACGTCCCAATGTCTAGGGGTAGCCAAGACGCAACATAACGAATGCCCCCCCCCCCGCACTTTTCCCACTCCCAAACAAGGCCAGAACAGAAGACTTGCCAATTAACAGTTTCTGTTTAATACAGAGGTGATGTCCCAAAATAAGAAACAAAATTATACTAGAGGCAACCTAAACTTTCCTACACAAAACAACATACAAAGAAAAGACAAAGGTCTAACCTGATCTCCTACATGAATAAAACAGTAGAAAAAGGTACAAACAAAAGAAAGGACTTCTCACTCCTACCGCACTGTTATTAGCAGCACAAAACCAATCTGAAACATTACTTACACAATCTTAAATCATCGCACAGTTATACAGAGGCACATGTTTGGGTTTGGCAGAGTGAAGAGAGAAGGGGGGCGGAGTTCTTGTCAGATGGGGCTTTAAAATGGCTCCCGTCCTTCTGGCGACCAATCAGGAGACAGCAATCACCTCTGCTGATCCAATCCAGTGTGCACACCTGGTCTCCATTATCTGTAGTAGAGGAGCACCTACTAGAGCAGGGTGAGAGACATAATACAAAAATGACCCCAGGGTCATAACACGGGGAACAGGTGAGACATCAGGTGAATCACGTTAGGGCGGGGTAGGACAATCAGACACACAGAGCAAAGCTAGACAGGAGAAGACAAGACAGGAAACTACACTATCACAATAAAACAGTGAGTAGAACAAACAGACACAGGGGAACACAAGACAGGACCAGCAACACAAGACCAGGGAGAAAACCAAGACAAAAAACACAAGGAGGCCAAAGAAAGGGAATAATAAACCCAAACAAAACCCCAAACCACAACACTATACATGGAATATTGTTTATGGATCTAGAGTAATGCAACAGTTACTTATCGTTTTGAGCAGTTGTATCAACTGCTAGTTCGATCACTGTAATGAAATGAATAGACAATCATTTGAAATGTAATGTGTGAATTGCTTTTTAACTTAGTAGTACTTTGATGTTAAGTGTCCTATTTGAACAGGTGATCTTTGTTAAATGAACAAATTATATTAGGTTTATGTGTATTGCATCCAAGCAATTGAAACACATGTTAGAGTTTTGAAACAATTTGCACTTTAATCAGTGGGTGTGAGTTTTGTGTCTAGAGTTTTGAAAGATGATGTCAAAGTTCTTAAATTAGTGCCAAAGTGATAGTAAAAAGCAAGATGTATTCATGTAATACATGAAAACATCATACCTGCTATGCTCAGCACTGTCATTGTGAGTGCGTTACCATGCTGTAGTTAACATTTAGCTAAAAACACAGGTGTGCCTAGCTTCATAGAGTTGCTTAGCATGTCTGTAGAGTTTTGCTTCTTGTGAAAAAATTGGCAGATTCATCATTGTAGGCCTCTAACAATTAGTCAAATAAAACAAGCTGACATTAAAAGAGAAAATTACTTTTTGGCAAAAATCCTGAGACTTTATACTTTAGCTTAGCCTGGATTCCAGCCGAACTTAGCCCCGCCACAACACTCGTTCATATGCTGACTAGAATCTGCGTATGACAACGTCAGGCTAACTGTAGCTATGAGTATTAGCTGTTTGACTGAGGCCTCGTCCAAGTCTGCAAATGAACTGAGAGATTAGATATTGATGTTTGGAGGACCATGCAATAATTGAGAGACCACACAAAAACTGCAGTTTCAAAAATGTTTGTGTGATGTCGAAGCCTGATGCTGTTGTGTTCTCAGTGTATTGACTACTTCTTCAATGCAGTGGATGCAGTTGTGTTGGCATTTGTGATCAATTGCATTCAGCTTTTAACAAAAATTGTAAGATGTGGTTTTTTTTTCATGTTTTTGGGCACATTTTTCAAACATTTTACATTATTTACGTCTTCTAGAATCAAATTTTAAAAAAAGACACGGGTTTGACAAATAACTGTTAGTGTTGTGTATCTCTGCAGCTAAATATAAACCAGACCAACTGGACTCTCCTCTACTGTCTTTAAGCTATCTCCCAATTTGATCAGTAAATCATGTCCTGGCATGGCCTGTCACCCTGTGCTGTTAGCTCTGTGACTCTGGGAGACCCTGTGAAATGTATCAGTGCAGTCAGTCCCAGCCATATACGGTCTATGGTCCCAGCCAACTCCAGTAGCAGGTTTTCCCCTTCAGTCCATTTACCTAGCACAAGATGGTTTTGGTCCCCAGTGTTCACAAGGGGAAAACAATTCTTCTCTGATTCCTTCTGCAGGTTTCTTATACCTCACAAAGGAACATGTGGCTTGGATAAAATTCTCAACACATCCATTAACTCACTTGGAGGATTGAATCCCCAGACATGGATTTGTGATAATGATGCCTTACTCTTTCTCTGTGGGGAAAAGGGGTTGAATCAAGGTAAGAATTTAGAGATGATTACAAGCACTAACTGTTTGTTTTTTTAAAGATATTTTTTTTTCTTCCTTTACTAGATATAGAGACAGTTGTGGAAGGGTGAGACAGCAAATGGCCGCAAGCTAGATTTAAACCCGGACCGCTGCAGGACTCAGTCAACATGGCACTAACAGAGTGAGCTATAAACTATAGGCCAGCAAACTAAAGTTCTTTATTATGTTTCTGTGCATTGTCCAATTATCTTAAAAAGTGTTAAATGGAGATTTTCATTATTTCAGAATCCTCCCTAAAAAAATCACATTTTAAATTCTTTTAAATTTCTCATTCCACTTATGATATAAAAGGAAACAAGACTAAGGTTTGCACGATCCTACAACAGATCTAGCTCTTACGACATGTTGTCTGAAATACAGTAATCAACACCAACCACACAGTTAATCTGAGACTGATGGGAATGTCAGTCATTTTGCAGGTATCTTTTTGCTAAATGATGTCCCTGGGTCAAGATTTTACAATTCATCATGAGGGGGACATAAATATGTGTACAAAATGTCATGGCGATCCATCCAATAGTTGTTGCTATTTCACCAATAACCAAAAATGTCATCCTCATGGTGGTGCTACAGGTAAAGTCAGGGGATCAGCAAAGTTGGAATGATTCATTATCTGGAAACCACGAATGCCCATTTATGCTTGAATGGCAATCCATGCAATACTTGTTTGGATGTTTTAGTCTGGGGCAAATTGGTGGAACATACCACATTTACTTCCAGACAATGTGCAGGATAGGCTAAATCATACAAATATAATATCTGGTTTCTTGATGTGATATACAGCTACAGCAGCCAAACAGTTTGATTTGTAGTTTATTCAATTTGGAGAGGACTAATGAAAACATATGGCAAATAGTTTAATTTGCCAAATTTACACAAAAACCCAGTTGTGCTTCCATGTTTGAGTGACACTTGCAAAAATCCACTCAAGCCCGGACATCTCTACGCTAACATGCTTCGATTTGTATTTAGTGCTAATTAGCAAGTGTAATTTAAGTAAATCAGTTCCTGATGAATGGTTTCTTACCTGATTATTTAGGTTTCAGCAGCACAGTCACAGTCGCAGTCACAGTTAAATCTGGAAAACAAAGCCATTGGCACCGTGGGACTGTAGAGCATTTGTACTTGTGTGTGTTTGTTTTAATACAGACAAATATGGTGATTCAAAGGAACTTTTCTTCTTGTTTTGGCTGATGCTCTACATGTGTGTACAGTCAGTCAATCCTTCACATTTCTTGAAACTGACAAATAAACAGAAAGCTCAGAAACAGAAGTCTACACTGCAGTAATATGAGGTAATTATTCTACAAGTAATAACTTTAAGCTACACCTGCATTAATGATGATTGCCAAGTGATTGCATGCTCCCGTTCTCTTTTTCTTTCTCCACAGAGATCTCTTTACCAGTACAGTGGATATTACAAACCAATTAGAGTCATTTGAAGAATGGAAGATCACTGAAAATGTAATAAAAAAACTGTCATATTGCATGCTAATGCATTTTTATCAATTTAAACTCTGAAGTAAAACTGACTTTTCTCTGTTGCCTTGCTTCGCCAGCCACAATCACAATGATATGTGTGGTTATTAACGGTGAATATAGGACAGGCAGTGAAGTGGACTCCCTGTGGGTCCCGGCATCTGTTGCAGAGAGTTCAGCACTGCCATGGAAAATTGGACATTTAGGAGCCAGCTGGAGGACCAGTGTGCCCTGCTGTGCCACCACTACTCAGGTGCCCACTGGCTCCATGCCACCATCAGCTAGAAGCCACTGGACCAAAGCAGGCCAGATGGTGCCCTTGCCAACCCAAGAGCAGCCGCTGCGAACTGCCCACTGTCCACTGCCCGTGTCCCCTGCACTATCATTCAACTCAGGGATGAGTTTGGAGTCAGGATAACCTGAGGTAAAAAGTTTTTTTGTTGGGCGAGAGGAGCAGAAAAAGCTCAAGTGAGCGGAGAGTGTGTTAGAATATAAATAGGCTCCATTACGTTATGTGTTTGTTAATGTAAGCAGCTGCGAGGTAGATTCAGGGAATCTGTCAGTAGGGGAGAGGATGCTCCACAGGGAAATAAAGCCATCTCCAGGCTGAACTCATTTGTCCTCGACTGCGAACTGATAGATAATTATATTAGGAGCTTTGAGTGCTCTGCTGCGATACAAGTATTACTACAATCTCCAGAGGCACAGGACAAAGTATGGAGGAGAGGGATTTGTGTGCTACAACTAGGATAGTCTTTGGTCTGCATCCAAATATGTGGATGTTGAAGTGCATTCAACACAAAAGGCCTCATTTGAAATCCAAATCATGGTACAACTCTTAGTATTGGATCTATGAAAGCCACAAATTTGATTATACGTATTCCATTTACAGAATTAATCATACCCTCTGTATCGCCCAAGGTAGTGTCTGATGGTGGAGGGCTAAGTCTCTTATCTCAGCAGATGATAATAAATACAGATAATCCTTTAAAAAAAACACTTTTAATCTAGTATGAGATTACTAATGGTACATGTTTACTGTAACCTATTGACATGCACAGTTAGCCCATTAAGCCATCCAATCTAGATAATGACTAGTTTCATATACATACTGCATAAAGAGTGAGGCTACAATTGCAGCACATATCCCGTACTACTCCATGGTCAATATACTGGACTGCTAATTTTTATTTAATGTTAAGTATTTGGGATCATCTTAACATTCACCTCTGTCATTCAATGAGCAAACTGCTATCACTACATCTGCTGTACAGATTGTTGTGTTTAATGTAATTTAAAGCTTTAATGCGTAATTTTTTGATATTGTTGAACATCCGTTACATTCAAGCCAGTGCCAAATGAGTTGCTCTAAAAGCTGATTAAGACTATCAGCTCCACACAACTCTCTCTTCATTTCTCAGTATGTCTATGACACAATCAGAAGATTGTGTCATCCGGTGACTTTCCCACATAGAAGCTTAAGTTAAGATAATTACCAATTCTGAAGAGTCCATCATGTTTTTTTAATCCTCCGTACCCTCCTGTGGCTACTAGCCACTGCGTGGAGGAGGGGTGGGGGCGCGTAAGGCTGTATCACGTGGCCACGCCGACAGTGTTGCTGCAAGGGGGTAAGCAAGCCTCCGCAAAGCGTACCTTCTATGGAGCCATTTTGATGCTAATAAGCCATCCCCTGCCGTTAGCATCCCATTGACTGGCATTCATTTTAGGGTCACTTTGACAGGAAAAAACTTTACATCTGAAGCGTTTAAAGACTCTGTTTGAGAAACTGTATAAAAGGCTCCATTACCTTGTATCTCACGTTATGGCTAAATAGCAGCCATTTTTGTAAAAATTGGCTAACGATTGTGTCATAACCACGCGACTTTCTGTCTCATTCTGTCTCAGTAGACAAATTACCAGGAGAAGCTCCCAGGCAGTATTGACTAACATTAGCTGTTTAAGTTTAATTACTATTGTTAACTAGCATTTTAGTAAGCAATGATTAGCCTGTGCCTTTTTTATTACCTTACATATACCTACGCTCTCCGTCTCTGCAAGTTTGGAAATGATTGAGATTTCTCTTGGCACAGCCACCAGAAGACTTTCAGACAGGCTGCTCATGTCACATCTACGTTGTCAAGCTCAGTTTGCAGCTGTAACGCTCAGCCATCACCGGAAAAGTGCTTCTAACAGACTTCACCGCACTCTGTGCAAGTCTATGGCGTTGCTTTGGTCATTTATTTTACTGTCTTTGTGTTGTTGGCATTACTTTGAATTCCTCATGGGGTGACAAAAACTACACACTATAACTTTAAAGGAAACACAAAAATAGACAGCTGAAAAAATTTAATGTATTTACCTATTATACAAGGTAGGTGACTTAACAAAATGAATTAGGTGTTGACAAACAATTCTCACCCTTAAACATTTACAATTGCATGCCAAGTAGGCAAAATGAAGATGAGGTGAGATCATTTTGTCTGTTGTTGTTTGCCAGGTGAACGTTGAAATGATGTCATCTTTTACAAAGACGTTAATGTTAAAGATGTTAGGTTAATATGTTTTTTTATCATAGTCTATTAATGTGATGTGATTAGGTGATGTTACTCTAATTTAACGTAACAATATTCGGTGTTTGTTGAAATAGTTTTAGAGAGGTGTTGATTCAACTTTGTGATCATTTTGGAGGATGTTGTTTGTGGTGCTGTAGAACACTATTGCTATGTACAGAGAGGTGTTATGTTATTTAACTTACCCTCAGTCATTGACAAAATATTGGAAACACTTATACAAACTTTATAATCTTCATCAAGTTAGGATTGATGACAGGACTGTTGAATCACACTGCATTCGTTTCCGCTAGGTGTACCTAATAAACTGAGACATGTCTTCAAACACAATGAAGACAGAAACATTGCAGATTGTGACAGAAACACTCATACATAAGCCAAGGACATGAATTAAATGTAAATGGAAATACTTTTATTTCACTATTACACAATAACAAGCTTGGGGGGAAAATTACAAAAAAGAGAAATTAAACAAAATGCTACAATGCACCACATAATATAGACAATTCATAAATGTGGCAACAGAACCTTATGCTAACTGCTTTTACTCTATCTAAGATATCATAACTGAGAATTTAGAAATCAGCAAAAATGTTTGGACATCAAGCACAGTCATGCCAGTAATATTAATATGTTACAGATTGATGTAGCGATGATTCGGAGTGGGAAACGGTGATCCTTAAAGGTTCACTCTTAAGTGGTGAGACAGAACAAAGAGAGTGGGTTTAAGGAAACTGTAGTCCGTCATCTGTTTGGTATGATATAGGTTTGCATTTGGTATAAAGAGGAGTTAAGGAGGCAGACGTGGGTCACACAGTATTTGAACAACGTTAATGCTCGACGTGCATGAGGTACCAGTTGGCTGGGGTTTACCATATAGAACATACAATAAGAGCTACCAATCTACAGAAAGTACCTGAAGGTTACCTTTGAGCAATTGGCTGTATGGACAATGTGACATTGTATGAATTATCCTGATTAGTAAACCCCATCCATCTGGTTTAGCAGGCAGAAACAAATCATAACAAAGACTATCTGACCCACGTCTCTGAGGAGGACAGTGAGGAGACATAGGGGTGGTGTTACTTTTTTTTTTACATGGAGAACACTGTACAGGTGCCTTCAGATCTGCCGCGACTAAAGGCACATGGGGTCCACTGAGCAACAGGTGTGTCCATTCTGGAGAGGAGAAGAGAGAGAAGGCAAAGAAACACGAGTGGATTATCGTCACACTTCAAACTCTTCTTCAAAAAGTCTTTTTGAAGCTCAACAGTTCATATTTTCAGGTGCCGGCGATGCTGCAGGATACAGATTCAGTTTGGCATTTAGAATTCCTCTGTGTCATTTTGGCAGCAACTGATCCAAGGTGAAGGTATTCCACTGAGAATACAAATGTGTATGGTCTCAGAATCATTTTGCTTTAAACTAGGGGGACTGATCAACTCCCTGGATCTCTAAAGGTTTGCAGGCACAGCCCTGTCTGTGCGAAATCCCCAAACTGACCAAAAGAACTCTGTAAAACTGACTGTACTGAAAGCAGCACTGTTTAAAAATATTAATTCCATATTCCGGCATTTATATACAATGTGAAGGCCTAGATGCACACGTTTTGAAGTATACCATTTTTTAATCGGCAAACACGCCCCAAAGTATTTTGGCGTGTCAAACTGCTTTGACGCCCCTACTCTTTGGTTCTGTGTTGGACCGTCAAATGAGGACCCAGAGACCAAAGCTGTTTTTTCTACAGCTGCAGTACCTGTTTGGAGAGAGCTTAAAGAAGAAGAAAAATGAGAAGGCTTTTTCCCCCAGAACACAATATTTTTTAAAGAAACAAATTATTAATTATAAATTATAAAAAAAAATTATATATCCATATTGAGCCTTATTTTGGATGCGGGCCAAACATTTCTTGACAAGCAGCTGCTGGCTTTACCAATGTTCTACTGCCAAACAAATGACGAAAGCAGCAGCAAGCACCCAACAGTTGCCCTCCTGTCTTATGTAACGTTATATAACATTAATGGGGCAATCTATAAAGCATACAAACTTGTGCCTGCCTAGTGCCTAAATACAAACAACAACCTTTTACCAAAAGACTGTTGTGTGCCGTAGGAGCATCAATTGCCGTGCACCAATTATTGCTTTCAGTGCATTTACATTGACTTTGACATTATTTTAAAAGTTCACAGAAATACTTTAAATATTTAAATTTGTCGGTTTAAACTGACTTTTTCTGCAAGATTTGTTTTCATTGTCAGGCAAGCAGAGAGATCATGTAGAAATCCTAGAAACTCAGGCAAGGGAGATCTTTGTGTCCCTAAATTCCTAAAGCTGACGCAAAACAAGTACTGCTCACAACTGTTTAGGATATTTGCCTACAAAGTTCACTTACCTAGTGATTGTTCTGTGCCACAAAAACTTGTGGAGAGCAGCTTTCTCAATCTGATTTACTCAAACCAATTATGTTTGTCAATTATAGAATATCTAAGACTCTATACATTGTAAGTGCAGCGTGTGTAAACATGTCTGCTTGTGAACACCGGGCAGAGCAGGCTGGGATTCCCTGCTGTAGGTAAGCCAGACGCCAGAGGTTGAGAGGCTGAGATGTTTTCTGAGTACGGGTTTTTCTTATTCCAAGACTTCAGTTAATTTGTATTAAAAAAATAGTTCAACATGTTGGGAAATACACTTGTTGTTTTCTTACTGAAAAACTGAAAGATTCTAATATCTGTGGATTAAATATGAAGCCACAGCTGACTATCTTAGCTTAGCATTATACTGCAAAAAGGAGTTTGTCGTCATGCTGTTATGCAAATCCACAGTCAAGAAATCGTTTGGCACAAATCGCAACTGGTCATTTTTGTACATTTCAGTTTTTTAGACGGACATAATGAGATATAACCATTGGGTGTAAATATTAATGGACAACGAATGCGGTTTGGCATAGTGCTGCAAATGCGGAAGTGCCTTAAACCTGCATTCTATCTGAATTGTGGCAGAGGGCGACACGTGTGGTTTCAAAAGGAGGTCGGTTTCTGTAGAAGTCTATACGAAAGTAACCCACTTGTCACTTGATTTATTACCTTAGTAAACTTTTTCATACTGGGTTTATGATCTCAATCGCTAGCTTTATGTCTTTTGCAACACAGAATGATGTTCACTTTTTCAATGATGGTCTCGTTGATTTTAAAATCGTTTAGGGCATGACTATGACGTGTTTGCCAGTGAAAGTGTGTAACATAACGTAGAGTGTAAGGGCTCCTCCCTCACTCCTCCGTCTCGTCTAAAATCGTCACATCTGCAACCAGGATGGCTGCACCCGTAACGGCAAACTCAACGACTCCTAGCAGATCTCCACAAACCAATGGGTGACGTCACACATGCGCTGTCCATTAATATACAGTCTATGGGTTTAACGTGTTAAGTAAGGTTTAGAGGTGCCAGCAAGCAGATTTTGTACAGAGCCGGGCAAGCTGTTTCCAGTCATTATGCTAATTTAAGCTAAACGTCGTTCTGATGAAAATTAATATTTAGCAGACAGATATAGAAGTATCAATCTTCTTAATTCATCGTCTGCAAGAGAGAGAGTAAAAAAATAAACTGTTAAAGATAAGTGATAGAGTAAACTTGTTAATACATTGCCTATAACTTGGTCCCTAATAATATCATACACTGTGTGTATTTCGGTTTACGTAATAGATTAAGAGTTACTCATTTCATTAACCTCCTTCTTCATTTGTGGCCATTTTCTATTAGCCAACTGGTCTTTAAATTTTGGTAAAATGTGTCTTTCTTATGTGCCAAAGGTTTGTCTCTGGATCCGAATCAGCACCAACAGCTGCATCAACACCTACAGGCACATTTACCACCACGTGTAATAAATACAGTCATGAGCTGATGAGAAGATGCACAAATTGCCTCAACAATACACAGTCTGGGCCACAGTGTACTCTTCTTTTTCTGACAAAGCACAGAAGGTTCTCAATTTCCAAACCACTTTTCTTTGGTGTCTTGTCTGCCACTGAAGTAGACACACTGTAATTTGCTGTTTGGAGGCTGCAGGCGGGGCTGGCATCTTACCTTGCACTGGCACAGGGTGCACTCTGTGCCATGTTTAATCCAGGAGGAGCCACTGAAGCGTGAGATGTTGTGCTCGTCCATGCACGTCTTGGTGATGTCGTTGCGGATAGTGTCGGCCTGGCAGGGGTCGGTGACACAGCGGGGACAGCACTCGCCCTCAGGCACCACGGTAAACTCACAGTCCACGGGCGGGCATGGCAGAGGCCAGCAGTCCACCTGCCCCTGCTGTAAAGGCAGGGAGAGAACATTTGAGATAGATTGACAGACAGAGAAGAAAGAAAATAATCTGTGCAAACGCGCTGTTGCATTTTCCAGCCCTAAACAAGTGTATTCATGCAAATACACACATTTCTCCTGACGCTGTGTATTTGCATGCCAGAGGGAGCTTCTTTACTTGATGAGGAAAAGAAAAAAGTTAAGGTGCTGAGAAAATATAGATGAGCAGAGCAATCTTCCAACACAGTCAGCAATTTTTTTTCTCCAATTTATAAAAGTAAATGCTCCAGCTTTTTAATTGACTTGTTTTAGTCCCCCTCTCTCATTGTTGTTCCCATATTAATCTCCCAGCGAACTTTCGGCACAGAGAGCCTTATTAGATTCCTGCTGCTGCCATTTTCTATTGGCCTGAGAAAACGGGTCATATATGTTGGCCACTTTACACATCCAAACTACTGTACACTACATCACTCTGGCCTGACCCACTTCTGCTCACACTGCCATCCATGAACGTTTCTGCTTCACACCTACTCTGGAAATGAAATATGGGCTGTAAATGTTTAAGCACACACATAGACACTAAAGGCATCCACACACATTAAGTTACAACTGGCACGATGCAAGTGTCCCACTGGGGATATTTAATATCAGTGAAAATCATCTGGCTCAGCATTTTGGGAATGTTATAGTAAATTAGGCTGGCTGTAAAGCAGAGGCTCACGCAGTGTTAATGCCCACTGCCTGCCTCCATGTAGTGTGTAAATATTTAAAGTGGGAAATCCCCCCGAGTGGCACTCTTTGCTCATAGCCAGAGGGAGGGATTGAATGTAGCCTCAGGTATCCATCCCACACTGCAAAAAGGGACACTGTCATCTTTGTCTGTTTATGCAGATGTGGCCTATGATCCAAGGGAGAAAGAGATTTGCTATACAATCAGCTTTTATTTGCCTTTCACATAAAGCCTTGTGCCATAGAAACTTGATCAACCTAAACCTGAAGCCGGTCTTTTTTAATTTCTTTGTGATATTTCAGAATGTTTAAATTTGCATCTGGCAATGCATTCAGTGGTCATGGTATCTCACTGTAATTTAATCATTTTGCTTTTGCATAGACAGATGTAAGGATAACACTGCATGTAACAAAATGCTTCCAGGAGATTAAAACTAGTGACATTTCTACTTGCCTGGAAATCAGCCGGCAGTAATCACGCTCTCCGTTTTATTCGTCTCGACCTGAAGCCTAACCTATGGCAAAGGAATTTGCTTCTTTGATCTCCTGGTGATTTAACAAGATAGCAAATCACATCATCAAGTGGCCCATGTGTTCACATTCTGCAAAGGCCACATTCTTGATTTCAAATGATTGCACGGTAGAGAAGGATTCACATGGGAATGGGTCTTGGGAGAATGAGTCGCCCATCTGGCTGCTGTCACTGTGTATTTAAGGCCCCTGCTGAGCCTGGACAGCCATGGCTCTGCTAAGTGTAGCAGAATTCAAGGTTCATTTCACGTCCCTGTCACGCTACTAGGGCCCCGTACGGTATCGCTCAGCAGCCTTCTCTCCCGCCCTTTCAAGTGCTGTTCTTTATACTATATGGCTGGTGGTGTATGTTCCTGTCCATCTAAAATTGAGTGTTTTCTTCTTACTGTTTGTTTGCACGGATGTATTAAAGCATGAACATTATCATTGTCGTGGTGACAGGTGTGACTACATTTTCAAACATGGAGTGTGTGTATGTGTCTGTGTGTGTGTGCGTGTGTGTGTGTGCTACAATATGTACATACTCATGTTTGAATACTGTATGTGTGTGGTTGTATGCTCTGCTGCCGAGACTGGCATGCCTGCATTCTCAGAATGCATTTGTATCTGTTTCTGTCAACATATATAAGTGCCTACAGTGAGCACTGCCTCAGCGAGAGCGAAGCGGTGCAAACCCATTTTCACCCGACTGTGCATCCCAGCTGCCTCTCAGCTGAGCAGTGATTTTCAAGCTCTTCTATAATGGCTCGCTGTAAGAAATCTAAAAAGCAACCCTCAGGTCCGGGCATTACAATGGCGGGCGGAGGGAGGGAGGAAATGGCATTGCTGTTGCTACTCCGACCATAAATCTGTCAGTCTGGAGCCAACTTATATCAGCTACACGTTTGGCTGATCTTTAAAAGCAACAAAAGGAAGGGTAAAAAGAAAAAAAGGAGTTGTAAAGTGCTTGTCTGAGATCCACACAGTGATGATGATTTGTGAGTCACTGAACAGAAGGAGTGACACTGGTGTGGGTGTGTGGTAGAACTGAGGGTGGGTGAAACAAGATAGTGAGGTAGAATGTAAAGGATGACATTTGCATTTATTATGCATTTGGCTGTGTGGTGAGGGGGCATCACAGGTAGAAGGATTTACAGTTTTTGCTCAGCTTTATTGAGAAACACTTGCTTCCCCGTTGTTTAAACAGCAGCACTGTGTAAACCTTGGAAAAGGTCGACTCGCCAGAAGAAGTGAGCGCAAAAACATTAGTGCATAAGTCTTACTCTGAAAGATTTATAAGACAAACACAATGTTTTTTTTTTTTTTTTTATGAGAAATAGGACTGCATGTACAGAAGAGGACACTCAACACCACAAAACAAACATGCTGCAAATACTCATCAATCAACACAACCTTCTCAAAGCACACACAGATGATACACAGTGTTACAACTCTCACTCTCCAGGCACACACATTTTCTACTGTTCTCTTAACCTTGGAAGTAATAAAAAAAATGTATAATTCCATCACAGCAGACAACAGTGCAGAGGGTCCTTTGAATTCTTTAAAATACTCCTTTTCTTCTGCCATGAGTGGAAAAGCAATCTTCATTTTCTCCTTTCTGCAACCTTCCTATTCACCTCCTAATCAGTCCTCGTCTCTTGCCACAAAACATCTCTTCTTGACTTTCTTTACATAGCACCTCTCTCATTTGTGAGCATTTCCATGGAGACTGGAGTATCTATTCCGTTTCTCGTGTGGCATAAAAGCATGGACTAAACTCCTGCGATTTAAGTTTTATAAACATGCTGCGGTTTATATTTCCAGCCCTACTCACCAGGCACTGGCACTGCTGGCAGTTTTCCACCCATGTGTCCCCGCTGCCGTAGGTCAGCACGCCGTTCTGGTGCAGACACTGGCTGCTCAGTCGAGGGTCGCACTCGGGGCAGCAGAACAGATCGGCGTTGGGGTTGTCACAGTCGCAAACCATCCTGCGGCACATCACTTGGCCAGCCTGAGCAGAGAGCACAAACATATAACACATGAGCACACATAGTACATGCATGCAAAGACAAGGCCAGTTGTGTGATGGGATCATTAAACACGTATGTTGATAATATCCAATCACTTTACTTATTTATCACTTTATCTTTGCAGCACGATTTTAACAAACACAAGATTTCCAAAGTGCTGCACAAAAAGATAATACAGAATAAATAGATAACACAATAAAAGCACAATAAAAAGATGATGTCCCAAATATGAAGATAAAAGCAAAACAAAATAAAATAAAAAATAAAAGAATAAAATAAATAGAAAAAATAAATATTGTCTTAAATGCTGTGAAGCCTTGCAACTGATTTGAAGCTGTATTTTATGGCTATTCAGTCTCAGCTTGTACTTTGGGAAAGACACACTGGAGTGAAACGTATTTCATGAATACTGAGACTCAATGGTTCTTTAGGAGTTCCTGTTCATCGGTTTGGTGCTAGAAGAAGTGCTACTCGGCTGTCTAGTTGTCTCAGTGATTTAAGTTGCCTTCCACGTAAAAGAACTGCCGTGGGTTTGAATTCAGTTCATTTCCTTGGTCACATATTTCTCACATACTTCCCACTACATACATCTGGCGCTGTCACTTTAATGTGGAACTGTCTGAGCCATAAAGGACTAACATAAAGTAACGATAGTTCCAGACACGTGAAAATGATTAGTCGATTAATCAAGTAGTGGACTGACAGAAAATGTATTGGTAACTTTTTTTAAATTAATTAATAGTTTACCTAATTGTCTAAGTATAAATGCCCACAAATCTTTGGTTCTTGCTTTTCAATAATAAACAAATGATATCAATCAAAAACTTTAAAAAAAATACCACCAAAATAAGAATATTAAATGGGTGTACATAAATATATCCACACACGCACAAACACACACCCCTAGAGACTTCAGCGACTTAAAGATAAATATAATCCTATAATTTGTTTTCAGCTATTTTTATGCCTTTATTAGTTCATCAAAAGAAGAGATGACAGTAAATGAGAGGAGAGAGATGGGTAATGATATGAGACGTTGCTCTTCATAGTTGCTGCCTTAACCTCTAGGCTCCCAGTCTTAGGATTCTTATTTGCAATGTTAATTATGATGATGTTATTATTGTTTAATTCTGATCTTGTGACATACTTTGTTTTATCTTTATGTTGTTAGTCTGTTATAGTTTTTTATATCAAAATGAATATTAATGAACACTAAAATGTATTAAATGCATGAAGGATAAAAATGACATTTAAACCTGAAGCTTCTTCAACGCCCAAATAATAATTTCTGGTCTGCATAGATTTTCTTTATTTTTCACCTCATTTAGGATTCTGGGCCACCTAGTCCATTCTGGGATACCTGGAGTTTCCACCAATTGAATAAAAATTTAATTTTAAATGTAATTTTTGATATGTTTAAGAGATTAGCTTCCCCACTGACAGATGCATTCATGCGGTAAACCCCACCCATCTGGTGCAATAAGAACTATTTGCATGTTGCAAGACCTCAGTCTAAGCACATCCCAGTCGTGTCTTCTCTGTGATTTTTGACCTTGGTTTCCCCCATCAGTTAGTCACAGATCTCCCTCTAATATCCAGCTGTGTCCGTCTCACTCCAAAACAATAACATGTTTACTCCTCTGCTTCTTCTATCCCTCAATACAATTCATTTTGACAGGCAGCTTTTCAATCTCTCAAATCAATTAATATGACTCATTTAATTAAGAAGCCATTTCTGGCCTGGTCCTTTGTAATCAAATGAATAATTTGCTGCTTCATCATTCACTACCGAAACTAATCCACTATAATCACCTTCCACTATTGCGAGACACATGGTATTAGGTTGAGTGAAACACTGAAATGCAAAGTATGACTGGTCCGTGACCTGATAATCTTTGAGAGAAAATGTGTTTAGGATGATCAAATGAGTTTTACGGACAAAGTGTTCCCAGATGCCTTGTCACCGATGTGTCAGAAATCACTCAAAGCAACTACATCAGAAGCCTGAGTCACTCTGGTAGACCTTTAAAATTACTACATTTAGCTACTTTGTTTTAATGAAATTACTCATTACAAGAGCATCACGGTAATTGTCAACAGCACTGTCACATCAGGGTTTATGGTACCAGTGTTTCCATCGGCAGTCAGCACTCACTTTAAGTCCCTTTCCATAGCTACACAAGTCCTTGTTTCTTTAACAAGTGGAGAGGTGATTTGCACAGGGTCTTTCATTTTAAGCAGAAGTTAATCTTTCGGAAATTAAGGACGTCACCAGATATTTTTCTACTTAACAAAATCAATGTAAGACAAGCAAGTACACATAAAAGACATACATTGCAGAAAGGTTTCAATAGAAGTTTTATGTAAGTTCCGAGCTGAGTTTTTGATGTATGACAAGCCCTATCTTCATTTCTCATTATGTAACTTAAACTTGCAATAACTGTTTGTTTTTTTGGGGGCTATTTGGGAGCAGCAGAAATATGCTGTAAACACAACACTGACATTATATTACCTTTATCAACTTGTGTCATGTTTCTGGTGATCTGTTGAAGTCCAATATTCAGCCTCATTTGAGCTCTGTGTTGGTGTCCAACAACTCTTAATAGAAATATCTGCTCTTTAGCTGTTAAGTGCCACAGTGACCGCAAAGTTGGCAATATTTCACTCTGGGTTCATCACTACAAGTGACCCCTTATACCTCCCACCAGCAACTCATCAACCATTGTTTAATTAGAGAAATATACTACACGAAACAAGAATGCACCACAACAATTCACTTAGCTGTCATATGCAGTGGGGCTCGATAGTTTGGGCACCCCAGGTAAAAAGTTGTATTATTGTGCATAAAGAAGCCAAGAAAAGATGGAAACATCTCTGAAAGGCATCAAATGACAGATCAGACATTCGTATAATATGTCACAAAAAGTTAAATTTAATTACATCAGTTACACTTTCAAAATAACATAATTCAAAAAAATGACGTCTTCAAAGGTTTGGGCACCCTGCAGAGTTAATACCTTGTACTGCCCCCTTTGGCAAGTATCACAGCTTGGAAACACTTCTTGTAGCCGGACAAGAGTCTTTCAATTCTTGTTTGAGTTATCTTTGCCGAGTCTTCCTTCCAAAAGTCTTCCAGTTCTTTGAGATTTCTGAGCTGTCTGTCACACACTGCTCTTTTAAGGTCTATCCATTGATTTTCAACTATGTTGAGGTCAGGAGATTGTGAAGGCCATGGCAAAACCTTCAGTTTATGCCTCTTGATGTAATCCACCGTAGATTTTGAGGTGTGTTTAGGATCATTATCCATTTGTAGAAGCCATCCTCTCTTTAACTTCAGCTTTTTCACAGATGGCATCAAGTCAGCGTCCAAAATTTGCTGAAATTGTATTGAATTCATTTTTCCTTCTACTCGTGAGATGTTCCCTGTGCCACTGGCTGCACTACAACCCCACAGCATGATTGAGCCACCCCCATGCTCAACAATTGGACAGAGGTTCTTTTCATTAAATTCTGTGCTCTTTCTTCCCCAAACATACCTTTGCTCATTCTGGCCAAAAAGTTCTATTTTAACCGGTCCACAGAACTTGTTTCCACAATGCATCAGGCTTGTCTATGTGTTCATTTGCAAACTTCAAACGCTGATTTTTGTGGTGGGGACGTAGAAGAGGTTTTCTTCTGATGACTCTACCGTGAAGACCGTATTTATACAAGTATCTCTTTATAGTGGAATGGTGTAGCACAGCTCAAGTGTGCTACACCATTGTGAGAACAATCCAGGACACTGTCAGGTCTTAGCTTTCCAAAGGGGGCGGTGCATGCTATAAACTCTGCAGGGTGCCCAAACTTTTGCAGATGCTATTTTCTTGTTTTCTGTTATTTTGAAAGTGTAAATGATGGAAATAAAATCTAACCTTTTGTAACATATTATACAAATGTCTAATCTGTCATTTGAAGACCTTTTGGAGATTTTTCCATCTTTTCTCAGCTTCTTTATACACATTAATACACATTTTTACCAGGGGTGCCCAAACTTTTGAGCCCATTGTATGTTGATGCCACTGGGTCCTAATACTATTGTCCCAAAGGTGACATGACATTGGCCCTTAATAGACCCTCACGTCATCTCTTATAAAAAAATAAAAAATAAAACAATTGCATTATTGCACCACTGTGATTTTATAAAAATGTTTTATATTATATGCAATATTCACTGACTGGTTCAAGGGGAGCAGTATGGTAATGTGACAAAACAAAGTGAAATTTGTTGCTGATTGGCACTGTGTGAGACATCATCATGGAAAGGGAAGAACAGGTTTACAGTTGCTTTGTTAGTTTTTGTTTAGTGGACACTTGAGTGGAGATAGAATAAACAAAGAGCAGATAATTCAATCATAGACCAGTTGGGTACACATGCAGTAACAAAGAGAGGGAACATCATAACTCAACTATTTATGGCAATGGGTATATTTCCTCTGTTTTAATCTGTCTCTGCATCTTTTGTATCTTATCCATCCTTCCATTTGTTTATCCATGTCTCTCTTTTTGTTTCACTCAATCTATCTACCTCTGCTTTGGCTCTTCTCTGTCTATCTCTTCTCTCTATGTGTTCCTTACCTGGCAGGAGCACACAGAGCACCTATCGCTGTCCAGCACCCAGATCTGCCCACTGTGCTTGACCTTGTTGTCATGGATACAGTCGCCGCTGCAGTTGTGCCCGTGAGGGCACCGGCAGTCGTAGCCTCCATCCAGGTTGAAGCACACAGTGTCATTGGCACAGGTGTTCCTCCCTGTCTTGCATTCATTAATATCTGCAGGGAGCACAAAAAAGATGATATCATACATATGCTCAGTGCCTAACCCTAACAGTTTATGAATGGCTTGTGGAAATGGGATTTTTTTTAATTACAAGCCCCATTTTATTTGCTTTAGCAACATGGTGACAAGGTAAAGGAGCGTGTTCTGTCACAGATTGGTTTCAAAGTATGTAATGTAATGAATATGTAGTAATGAGCACCTACATCTTTGTCCTCTAGAGCAAGACAAAGACCTGCTTTCTGCACCTGTAAGCTGCAGCTCATATGAAGCTGTAAATTGTAGCAATACAACATTTTTCAGATCTCAGAGAAACATACAGTACACTACTGTAATGTGACCCAGAAACCTACTTTTGCCGAAATAATAACTTTCCTTTGTGAAGTCCGGACAGGTTTGGTTTATTGAGAGTGCCTTTAATTTGCTTTTTCCCCCTGCCTCTCCCAACTCAAACTGACAGCCAAGATGGGGTCAACGAGTTGAGCAGCACTAGCACTATTGTTACAGGCAATGCTTCAATGTTGCTGTAGATTGAGGGTTTCCATTTTGACAGCTGACACTTCTCTTGACAGGCTGTATCAGAGAGAATGTTCCAGAAAATGAGCAGGCTGCAAAAAGCAAGCTGACGTTCTGGGAGGAAAACACACTGATAATGACATACCTTTCCAATCACACCATTACTTACAACTTCACAACGACACATCTTATAAAACAAAAGCTAAGTTTCTCATGGTGAATGGCTCACATATTTAAACAAAGTTCTGCTTTAAATGAAAAAGCATTATTTTAAGGGCTTTCTTCTTGAACGTCTCAATCATGAAGCTAGAAATCAAAATGAGATGTAAAAGGGGGACATTCTGTGGTGGTGATGGCGCAGTGGATATTACACATGCCTTTGGTCTGGGAGATCCTGGTTTTTATTCCCACTGCGATACATCAACCAATGTGTTTCTGAGCAACCAATGCGTCCCTAGTTGCTCCAGAGGTGTGCAACCTCTGATATAAAGCAATTGTAAGTCACTTAGGACAAAAGCGTCAGCTGATTGTAATGTAATGAAAATGAATGGGGAGTTATCCGTTAATGGTGCATTAAAGCAATAAATTAATAAAATTATATTTTGTAACAATAGAAAACTAAATACTTTCTTCATGAAATGAAATATTCAAGAAATCCAAATAGTTTTTTTTGTGTTCACATTTTTTTTTTATGTTCAGAAAACATAACATTCATGAACAGTTACAATAGCACACAAAAAATACCACATTGTTTTGCGTTCACAAGGGAAATTTGTGTTCTATCCAAATGTGACTTAACCACATTGCAATCCTAAAATCAGAAAAAAATTTACGTTTTCCCCATTATTGTTTTAATTTTTCGTAAAGAAAGCAATGGCAGACCACTAACCTACACATGATTCCCCACTGGCGGAAAACAAGCCGTTGTCATGGTAGCCATCACGACACTCACAGTGGTACCAGCCGGGCAAGTTGACACAAGTGGATTTACTATCACACTCAACAAAGCCGTCCGAACACTCATCAATATCTGAATAGGAGAGAAGAGAAGGAACAATTACACATCCATATACACTATCACTATCATGTTGGCTTCAAAATATGCTCTTTGCAGTGAATGGACTATTGAGCTCCATTCTTGCCTGGTAGGCATTTTTAACATTGACTGATTCATAATTGATAAAACGTGTCTAGAGTTTGAGGGAAACTAGTCCGTAGGCTTTATAGATCAAGCATAGTTGCATGGCCAGAGAAGGACATCTGCATCAATAAAATATAGCAGGGAATGGATGAGTCTAATATAACAAGTCTATTCTCAGAAGCCAGAGATTTAACAGGCTTCATTTTGAAACTAGTACAAATCACACACACTAGAATCCTCCAACATATGCAGGCAAACAGATAAATTCCGAGGTGTGTGGAAACTTTTATTGAATGTGAACTTCACTCGAATCTTGAACTGCTTGGACATCAGGGGTTTCTATGATGTGATGTGCAAAGAAGCTCTGCAAAGGGCTTTAACACAACTTCTAACACATCCTTTGGGTGATTGTCAATAGCTGGAGCAGATGTTTGGTTTCACAGAGCTCCACTAAGAAATATCCTTGACTTTGCCTCCTCCTTCAGCTCTTGTCTTTAATGAAATACTTTTATTATGTGCTGACGTAATAAAAGTATTGACGGTCTCATCTCTGTATTTTTGTTTTTTGCTCCCATTTTTTTTTTCTATTCAGCTCTTTTCAAGTGTTTCCTTGTTTCTCTTTTTGACTCTCTCTCTACTCATTTCTGTTTACAACAGGCATACATTTAACCCTTTAATTTCAACAAGTGACCCTGCAACGTTCCTGCAAACATCAACCAAGAACAAATCCAATACAATTTTTAACAATGAGCATGAGCATTATACACACAGAGACAGATCACACTGATATTTTAGCTAACATTTAATTAAACTAAGGGCCAGGCCCACACGAGAGAGGAAATAAAGTCTGTCATTACACAGTAGGGCTAAATATGTTAGGCCCAGACATGCACTGTGATTAAATGTGTCTGTATAGTCCATGATGTTTTTTTTATGATTGTGCATGATGCATGATGCTCTGCTCTCATTATGAAAATGGCAGTGTGCTGTGTCTGACCTTCTCCACAACTGCCTGCAACAGTATCCCCCATAGAGCATCAGGCAGACGGACTCATGCTCCCCCACCGCCCTGGCAGTAATGGGATTAAGATCTATTGGCTAATGAGCCCTCAGCTTTTAATAGAATTTCTGCAGTAGATTAACTGTTGATGAAATGTCCCGCAGATTAGGGCGTTATCTATTCAAAAATGACCTGTTTTTTTCTGAGAAACAGATCTGCTAAAAGAAAACTACAGCATATCTCTTTTTTCTTTTATCCAAATTGGCCAGGTTCAAAAATCTCTCTCCTTTAGCGTGGCAGACTTTAAAGCAAAATCTCACATTTCACTAATTACATCAGTTTGGTGCAAGCAGAGCACCTCATTGCTCCCCTTAGGGCAGCAACGCTGGTTTAAAAGGACACTGCTTGAAAATCATGAGTCTACAGCAAATACTCTAACTAGCCATTTGTAGAAATTGATATACATTCTCCCCACTACTGAAAAGAAATGCTCTTGGTGGTCTGTAGGAGGAGGAGGTGTATTGCCAGTACAGAAAAATTTGAGCTGAATTTGTCCAAAGCATCTTCTTCTCCCCAATAAGGTTGCATGAAACTGTTCAAAGTACATCTGAGCAGTCAGATACTATTTATAACAGACAACTGATGGTGAGGTAAGTCTAAAAATATGCAAATGGGTTATTTTCAGCCAGTTTCATTCAGGTGTTTTAAAAGCTTGACTGTCTGGTGATAACAACAAAAGGTTATACCCTAAACAGAAGATTCTTGATTTTCTCTTTTAACTAAGCCAAGCCTGTCAGCTACAATTATGGCCTGTCGCTTCTTAGCCTCCTGTCAAATCAACTTATAAAGTGTGGCGGTTTTAGGACAGTGAAACTTCCTGTTGTCACATCTAGGACTTGAAGAAGATTGAATGTGTGAGGTACAGCAAGGATACAACATGCTTGCAAAGGTCTCGTCTTCTCCTTTATCATGTTGCGTAAAGGATAATGGAAGATCATTGTAATTAAATCATCAACAATGACACACAGACAAGGGTGCCGGCTGAAAGCTCTGTCATTACGAATCATAAGGCTTTTGCTTTAGTTGAAGCATAGATGGGTATGGCACAGTATTTTCACTTGTTAAATCATGTCATATTTTTCCTCTCTCTGCTCTGAAAAAAAGGACCATACAAACAAACAAAAAAATCTTTCTGTCTGTCTCCTGGAGAGGTCAAGGCCACGGAAATAACAGTTATTTTGGAGTTACCTTGCTGACTGAAAGAGGTGGAATCTGACAGAAAGAAACCTCCACAAAGAGAGAAAGATAAGGATGGGAGGATGAGGTGAAACGGGAAGGAGGAGGATGCCGTGAAGGAGACAAAGAGGAGTGGGATAAAAAAGCAGGACGAGAAGGGGGAGGAATAAGCAAAGGAGGAGAAAGAGAGACGAGGAGACAGACTGCAGTTATCCTCCTTGTTATCCTGAGTGGCAGCCTGGAAACAAGGGCTCTATTAAGGCAACTCTCTGAGGACAAAGTGAGAAACAAGCGGACGGTCTTTCCTCTGCACTCTCCTGGGCATGTTATGCCACTCCGCCAACACCCCCCCCCCCAGCCTCTCTTTCTTAATCCTCTACCTTTACCTTTCCATGTGTTCCATTTTTTCACCGTGCTGTCTTGCTCTGTCTCAAAGCTGAGGCCAAAACAGAGGCGCTCTCATCGTCACCTTCCCTCATCCCTGCAGTTTGCTCTTTCTTTGAGCGGAAAAAGACAGAGTTTAGAGTTTAAACTTGCCTGCCCTTTTTTCTTCATCCCTCCCTCTACTGTCCCTGCTCCCGCCAACCCCTTCACTTCGTCCTCGTTTCCTATTCTCATCTTGGACAGGTACAGGTTGCTTTTACACCTTCTTTTTTTCCTTGGTTCCAGCACTGACACTTCCCTCCCCATGTCTTGTCTTTTCCCTTTGACTGACAGATAGCCCTGTGGGGTGGGGGTGGAGTTTTGCTGTGTTGCATCACTATTACTCCTGCCACATGTACATGTCCCTTACAGTGACCTAAATCAAACTGATTTCTATTCCCACAGAGGTCTACCTGATAATCCTGATAGGGTCTAGGAGGATTTATTCAGATACATCTCTGGATCTCAACTGAAACTTTCCTCCTGAAGCCATTTGACTATAAATGGATTTTAGAATTAGCTGAATTTGTCATGTCAGATCACATTTACAATGACAGCTGAAAAAAGGCTGCAGAATCTGTAAGTCAATAGTAATGTATACAATGTGTTTATTGGCATGGCTTACCTTATTGATAAGGTAAGACATGTATTCGTGATCCTTGCCCTTTATGTACAGTAAAGTGTAATTGAGTAATTGTCACTGGTCCTCTGTCTTCATTAGGAGAAAGAGCAAACTCAAGTCAATCTATCATCACGAACCTGAGGCAAATTGAGTTAGACACCCGGCTCCTAAAGATGAAACAGACACTAAAACGCAAATCCATATCTGGAAGCACTTGAGTGGGAGAATGGATGAGTAATCATGGTAAATTGGAAACAAGCCTTGTGAACAATTGGTAGCTGCAAGTGCATACAGAATGCAATCACTCTGTATCACTTACCTAGAGCTGTACCATTCCTTCACCCTTTAAATTACAACTGAAATCACAATGTGTAAACTGATTTTTTTATAAGTCAAAAACACGTGAAAGGCAATGTCAGAATAGTTGTTTTATATTTGAGAGTAAGAAAGAAATTCTAGAGATCAGAAATTCTCCTTTAATCGCCAAGCCTCTGAGTGGGGGGGACAGATGCATGTGTTTGATTGACAGCTGGACCAACAGGGGCACCAAGACACAACATAAACAAAGTTGTGCTTGTGACTATAAGCCAAGAAGTGTGTAGTGAGTGAGCGTAGTGAAGCACTTAGCAGCTAAAGAGACAGATATTTCTCTCACATTTGCACTTCAGCGCTACAGCTGTCTGACTAATTAGCTAACAAGTCTGCAATATTATGTAACCTGTGCAGAATTTACCGACATACAGAAAAACAATGGCACTCTGACTGGTATTTGCCCGGATAGATGGTTCCATCCCCAAACCAAAAAGATATAAAATGTCCACTTTTGCATACTGATTTTCTTCTCAAATGAGAGCACATGACATGTCATTTACAGAGCAGATGTGTATGCTGCAGCAGAGAAAAACCTTTAAAGCCTTTAAAGCAATATAGCTGTCCAGTGGCCAGTGCCGTTCGCTGCACTGCAGCAGCTACAGCTGCAAGCTAAGCTATTCCTGGGAGATGTGTCATTTCAGTAGAGGCAGCAGGTTGCGCTCAGCTAAACGACAGCTCCGGCCATTAGCTGGCCCTAATTAAGATACACTAATTATGCGTGATGGAGTGAGTGCTTTGTAAGGCCGTCTCTAAATAAATAATGAATACATAATCACTGTGCTTAAACAAGCCGCTTGAGCTTCAACAGTCTCAGACCCCCAGGCATTGTGGGTAAATTGTGGAGCAAAGGGGGGGAGAAAGGGAGAGCTGCAGCAATGCACCATGGGAGCTGTCAAAGGGGAAAAAAAATTCTTATGGTTTTAAATATTTACAACCTGTGCCTGAGTGTCGGTAGGGGTGTGCCCTGGGGAGATTTGAACTATGAGGTTGTTTTCCTTTGCCTATACCATGGTGTATAAGGGGAAAATGTGTATATTCACCTGACCATATAAGTCTTATTCAACACGGTCTCACGGCAGTTTGTGAAATAGTCACCTTATTTTTAATCTATTGATTTGTGTAAACAGACACACTCATCTTGTTTTTTTGTGCGCCGGGACACTGGGGGAGGAAACAACAGGAAAATTAAACTCCACATGCGGGAGACAGCGGTGATGGCCAGGACACGATCCGCAGTCTCTGGAGGACGCAACAACGGGGAAGTTAAATGCTACATGTGGGAGACGGCGTCGGACTCTGGGGGACGCACGACAATAGCGGGACGGTTGGGTTTAGTAAAAACCCCTGTCTCCGGGGTAAAGTCCTGTGTAGTTTGACCCATCCACCGTCCCAACCAACCTCCCTGCACGGATTTTCAGCTTTTCAAACTACTCGTTACCGTAGTCGTGCTGTGATCACGAAAGATGCTTCCCATTAAAATACATTAGTAACTACCGTGAGACTGGGTTGTATTATTTGTTATTTATCTTCCTGCTTGTGTATCTCTGGCTGTCTATTTCTTTGTCAATCTGTTGTTTTGTCCGTCCGTCTTTTCTTTTGACTGTCTAGTCTGTGTTTTTGTTTAAAACACTAAAAAGCTTCCTGGAGCTCTGCATCAATGTAAATGAGGTCTGAGGGAACAAATTGTTTGTCTGGCCCTGTTCAGCTCTCTGTCCTAGTCAATATGCCAGCATGACCTCAGGCTCCACACTCGTTCTCTCACTGCCTTCGAAGTTTCCTCATGGACTCACTGGCTATTCACTTTTCTCCTCCCATCCTCCTTCTCCATATTCCTCTTTGTTGCTAATTTTCCTATTCCATTTTTACATTTCATAATAAATCACCTCCTTTTTTCATCCCCCTTTTGCTCTCATCTTATCTCCTCTCATCTGCTATAACCCAATAATGAAATAACCTCTTTTTTCTTTCTCTACATATTTCCTCTTTAAACTCTGCTTTTCTCTTCCTTCCCTCACTTATCGTCCTTGGTCTTTCCTTATAGAACTCAGATAAATGTAAAGTTAGAGAAAAGGTTGTAAAAACTCAATGAATATTAAATTTAATACGGAAGCCCTGATGAAAAGGAACCCTTTCACTCACATAAACAGAAAGCTCCCCTCTTTATATCACATCTCTTAATGAAAGCATCACTTCCGAAGAGGTGTGCTGTTGATGAGCACTACTTCCAAAAATGTGAGTTTTTCCTCCACCAATGCAACATCAATTTAAAGTGTAGGTGTAATACACCAGGGGTCCCTGGTGGAGCTCTTGAACATAACCCTCCAGGAGTGTGTAGGAGTCACACATATAAGTTGCATCATTAACACCGAACATTAAAATATTTTATCTCTTTCTCCTTGTCCTGAAAGATCATTGTTGATGCTAAACTTGTCTCCATGTGATTCAGTGCAGCTGATGATAAAAAGTTATTGTGAGAACTTAAGACTGCAGATTAATTGAAAAACAAAAGGATGAGGTGTTTGTCCACAGCATCTGATCAAATGCTCTTCTCCCTTAAGCAGCCCACAGCCTTTGAGACCTTTTAGAAGCTAACAAAAGGCCAGTCAGCAACAGCAGCGGCAATCATTAGTTATACAACTGCCAGCATGGTGACAGAACATTTTAAGTGGTGGCAAAGCAACCTAACACGCTTAAAGGAGCTTGAAAGGAGAAGATAATGAGCTGAAAATAATCGAAATACAAACGCTACCTCCCTATTCATCTCATCGGAACAGTTCAGCAATTTGGTCAATAAAAACACACTGTTATCCCAAATTAGTTTACTTTACTAGAAACTTGTTGCCCTAAACTGTCTAAGTTTTTACAGAAGGCGAAACTTAACAGGTCAAGTTGTATTAACACAGAGCGGTAATAAGCATGTTATGTCAAAGTTTTACTGCGTAGAGAAACTTATCCCTAATTAACTCTGCTTAATATTATCTGTGCACTGTTAAGCTGATTATTACAAAGAACTTATGTAATTTAGTAATGATTATGGTTTTTAACAAAACATGAAAGAATAAGTAGTGACGACAAAAAAAATCCACTAAATCTGGGTTTACAGTGCAGGAATCAAATAAAGGCCAAAAAAGCCCTACAAATTATAAATAAATAAATAATGCAGTAGGCTATTATATGGGAAATGGAAAGTAGTAAGGATAAGAAGAATGTCTTAATGTTAAGGAAACATTTATAAAATCAATGATTTGCATCTAATGTCCATCGGTTTTGCATGACTTCTGACACTTTCCATTGCCATTCACTTTTTCATCATTTATGCAAAATCACCCAGAGCAGAGATATCCAGCTCAACCTTTCAGAATGATTAAAACACTTCGATGGACAGAGATGTAAGCTACTAAATTTTGGAAACACCAACTTGATTGAAAAGTTCATACATTTTGAATTTGGGTTGTATGAGATGCTCATCCATAGTCAGTGTATTTCCTTTAGTAGATGGCGGTTGGCATGTCCCCAGTTTGGAGAAGAAGGCAGGAGTACCAACATGGCTCAGCAAGCTCAGCAGTGTACGTCTGTTGACAGTCAGGTCGGGCAGCCCCACAACATATTTTAGCCACCTAAAAAAAAAAAGAGGAACTACAAAACTCTATATTATTTTAAGTGTATAAATCAGTAGTTAAATCCACCTAAGCTCTCTTTACAGCCATCCGACTCGTTTCAAACCTAGCAGAACAAGGGATTTGGTGGTCTACCGCTGCCTTGATTGGTTGGTTTCTTTGCATTATTGTGTAACTTTGGTGTTTTAAGGAGTTAGTTCAGATTCACCAAAATCATTCAATCACACCAACAAACTATCCGATCAAGGCAGCGGTAGACCAACACCTCTCATGTTCTGCGAGGTAAAATTGAAAAAACGTTGTTGTCAAAGGAGTCTGGTAGCTGTGAAAAGAGCTTCAATTCCCCTGTCAGAAATAGTTGTCTCTAAATACAATTAGGTCAATATTGATTTTTTTTTAGGTGGCTAAAATACATTACAGCAGTACATTGTGTCTGTCGGTGCTCCTGGCTGCTTATTTAAACTGGAAAAGGTGCCGACCGCCATCCACTGTAGGTAAAACATTGACAATGGATACCTCAAACACCCTCAAACTATCTTTTTAATATACAGAACATGAATTTCATCCATATTTTTTAGTGCACCTTTAAAGGTGCTGTACATAGGATTGTGAAGATCCAGCAATTAGCCATTCGCCCCTACGAGGGATAATGAATGTGTGTGCCTGATCAGTGATTGACACGCAGGATCTGAACAGGGAGCTGTGGATTTATGCAAATCGCACTACAGGCTGTAGGTGGTGCCAGAGGAGCCATATTTCTTTTTTAAATGACCTGCTTTATGTAGTTCCACTCGAACATAGGGTCAGTTTGAACAAATATGACAGTTAGTTTGTTAGAAAGTTAGTTTTATAAGGCTTACCTACTGCACCTTAATACAAAGAGGGGTTTTGCTCGCATATGCCTAAACCTGTGGCTTCAATATTATATTGACCTAATCTTATCGAACTGTGACTTATTCTGATCTTTTTTTTTCTCGCTTTTAATATCTCCTCTGCTCTTAGTGGGATGCTTTTAGTCACAAGTTTTTCAAAATTACTTATACAATTTGAAGCTCAATTTTGGCTTAAGTGCAACGTCTAGCACCTAAAGTATACAAGGTTTACTTTCTCCATCCAGTAGCATGTTTTATATGAAATGCTGCAAGCTAGAAGCTCTGATTGTCGACTTTAAGTTAAGCTACATTGACATGATTACTTCCAGCATAAACCCAAATGAAACGGAAAACAAAAGTATGCCCAATTCAAAATATGTTGATTTGACCTCATCAGAGAAATTCATTACCACACAAACTAATAACCTCGTTCATTCTACCTTAGCCTGGCTCTGCCCTCTTACGTACTTACGCTCAATTCTCATTTCCCTGCAGTAGTACGCCTGGGTTAGCGGTATAGTGTTGGGTTTTCTAATGCACATGCACATGACATACGTCACAACCAAACGTTATTGATTGGTTATGGCAGATCCAATAGTTGTAAACTTCAACAGAGTACCCGCCTTCAAGGAAGTTAGACTCTCTGTATAAATGAGATGTACCAGGGTCTGGTAGGAACAGGCTTATTCTACCTGGCATTCAAACACAAACACAAACAAATTCCCATGGGAGTCTTTAATAAACATTTAGTTTGTAATCTAAAACATCCTAATAGGTATAGCAACATTTTTTTGTTCTTAATTTCTCCAAGATAGGGGAGAAATGGACATCCATTTTGCTGAAAAATAAACCTAATATTCCAGTGCTTGCCCATCTCTCACCCAAGCCATAAAAGGAATGGTGCTCGCCTGAGGCTAACATATTGACTATGCGGCATGTATAGGGCACACATTACATGGCTGGCCCTGCGTACATTTATATCCACGACTGAAGTGTACGTGCCCTGCCACAGCTGTGTTCTGCAATATTCATGATGTGTCAGAGTTCGCCACTAGCTGATGTCTGTCTGTCAGCAATACATGTCCCCTGTCCTTTCCCACCCATTCCCCCTGAATGGTAATGGCAAGCCACCAAACACACACACACACACACACACACACACACACACACAGTCACAAAAAGATCATAACACAAACTGAAAACACATTAATACGCATCCACACACTTGCAATTACAGACAAAATATTGCATAAGTACACTACAACACACCGACCAAAATGGGGAGGCAGGTTGACAATCCACAAACTGTAAGCGTCTTCTTGTACATAAATGTGTGTTTGTGTGTGCTCAGAGGTGTGAGTGTCTATCCACACTGCCTTGAAGAGCTCCTGTTCTGTGTCTTCTGACAGACCGTCAGTCTGCCGCTGCAGCAGCAGAAGTGGTGGCGTCCCTGGGGAGGCCTCTAAAAGCTCACAGGGTTCTGGGGGTGGGGAGCCCAGACTTAGTGAAAGCTTTTCCATGTTCATCCACCTAGCTCCGCAACTCCTCCTTCTGCTGCACCGACTCCACCAGCCTCATTCCACATCCAAATGCAGAGAAAACCCACTAACCCCTGCACTCTCACTACCCATCTATCTCCTTGCATTTCTCATTCCATGGCTGCATCTGTCAGTTTTTTTTCCAACATCTCTGTATCTTCCTTTCCACTTCACCTCCTCTAACCCCCCTCCTGGTCGTTACTTCTCTTTCCTCTCCCTCCTCGAATTTTGCATCTGTCACTCTCCCCGTAGATCTCCATTGTTTCTCACCAAACTATCGTTCACATTTCCCATCCTCCTTCCCATCCTCCCCACCAGTAGAACAGCATATCCAACAGTACATTAACCTCCATACATCTCTGGGAGCTTCTCCAGTAGACAATTCCCTCACTGGGAGCTTCTGTCACACTGTGAGGAGAGAATGAGACGGACTCCCTATTTCACACTGAATGACTGCAGTCTCTTAACAGTGCCAGTGGCTTAAGCCCTGTAGCATGGGACCCCAATGGTGGTCTTTAACTATAAAACCTTAGGAAAAGAAAAGCACATGAGGATGGGAGCTGCCACAGAGTGGACTCGGACGAGATTGGAAGGGAGTCTGATTGTGGGAGGAAGAAAAGAGACAGACATGCACATTGAAGCAGCAGCCGTGGTGACAAACATCTTGTCGCTTGAGGCATGAGTAGTGTGCAAGAGATTCGGTGTGCGTGTGAGTGCTTGTTTGTGTTCGCGTCACCAAACCTCAAATTCTAATCAGCATCAAAACAGACTGATCCCTAAGCCACCAATCTTCCATCCCCTGATTCCCCTCATGGTGTGATTAAGAAAGAGACAACTGTATTAAGTGCAGTACATTGTTTGCAACCAGTTGGAGAAAAGAACATCTTAAAGGGTCGGGTTACCCAAATTACAGTAAAACGTGTTGTCTCACTCACTTACAGCGATATCTTACCATGCAGATAGTTTGGGTTTTATTTGCACACATTTTAATATAGCTGCCTCAACCTCAATACAATAGATGTAAATGGAATTTTGTTTGTAATGCTCATCTCACAGCATGGAAAAATGACACAAAAGAATAGTTCAACATTTCTGAAAATAAACTGGGGCGTTTTCTCACCAATCCCCACAATGATAAAAAAGACAATAACACAATCATACACACACACACACACACACACACACACACACACATATATATATGAGAGGGTGGTATCAGGATAAATGTAGTTTTCCATTTTTGTAGGCACCATAAACACAATTAATATCACCTGCATTAAATTGGGGTGAATTTCTGGGGTAGCCGAATGTGACTGACAACTCTCCCATGGAAGATTTGAATTAATTCACTTACCGGTGTGTGCGATGTTAGACCCTGACTAAGACTAGTGTGCAGGCGATTTGTGTTGGTTGTAGAAATCCATTCTTTAAGAACAAAAATGTACCTCAAACCTAACCTTGATATGATTGATGTGATGAAGATAGAGGTGTGTAAAAAAACGTGCTTCACAAAAAAGAAATGTTTTCTTTAAAATGTATTCATTTGTAAAGCTTTTTAGGAACCGAGTCATAGAATCACCTTGGGCAAAGCTGCCATACAATTTGTAAGACTTTTCCATTGATGGACTATTCTGTGACTTTTTTGAGATGCAGGACAATCACTAAAAATAGTAAAGTGCGAGAAGGAGACAAAGGGAGAGAGCGGAGATCTAAAACACTATAGAAGGTATTGAAATGTGCGATTGCCTGGACCGTGCAATTACTATGGACGAGGTCCTTAGAACCCACTCTGCTGCAAAATAGGGAGGAGGATAAGTCATTATGGTTAGGACACATACTCAGTAACCATGCACACACACACACACACCCACACCTACAGCCACACACACTCTCTCACTCCCCCTTCCTCAGCTTCCCATAGCAGCACCGTGAGGAAATTCATTTACTTTAGGATGGGTAGTAAAAAGGACGCCTCGTAAAAAACGTCCTTTATGTGCAATCAATACCTGAACCAATGAGCAAGCACAGAGGCTTAGTTTTCTTCACTCAAACGTGCAACACACACACAAGCGTGCGCACACTCACTCACACACACACACACACACGCACACACACACACACACACACACACACACACACACACACACACACACACACACACACACACACACGTACACACACATATAGAGAACTGTCATGACTTGACTTTCTATTAGCTTGGCTGCTTGTCTCCTCAAGGACACTCCACGGGTTGAAATGGGTTATGAGAAAGCTGTTGCTGCTATAGATTAGAAATATGGTGCATCTTGCACAACCACCAGGATTACAGTCTTCCTTGGTTACCTTAAATCACCAGCACTGCAGGGGAAAACACACTGAATAGGATCCAAATCCGCAAGTCTTATCACTACATTGTGTTTGACATATTTCCACGCATGAGAGAAGCAGTAATATGGTCTTTGCAATTGTAAAAACACCGGCCAACTTAATACTCAGTTAAGCCATCCTGCCCTATCGAGTATTGTGCATCAGGAGTTTGTGCAGTTGTTAGTTGGATAAGGCATGGAGCCTATAAGGAGTTATGTCACGCTGATTAATATGGGCTGTGATATGGGGTAATTCCCATACTGCTGCAACTGCAGTTCAAATCCTCCATCGGGCCATTGGAAGAGGTACAAGCTCATTATTCACCATGGAGCACAGTCTCACACAGTCAGACACACCCACGGACGGAGGGACGGACACACACACACACACACACACACACACACACACACAGTGAATATAGCAGTGTGAGCACTAAAAACATCTCAGCATTTACATTTATAAATGTGCAACGTGTACGGACAAAACAAGGCTGAAAATGTGCGTACGCCACTTTCATTTTTAGGATAGAATGTGCAGTAATCCACGCAAACTCAGACCCATGCGTAGGCATATTTTGGATACAATGGAAATTGGCAACACAGATGGTGAGGTGGTGAACTGAAGTCAGATTGCAGAAATAAAATGTGGGACTAACTTTCATTACTCATAATATTTCAAGTATTGATGCCTCATACAGGTTTTTTCTCTCCATATCATCCACATTATCATGAAGATTAAATCCAGCATTGTTATTTGTGCCTGTACTGAGTGATAATTGTTCCATTAACACCTCCAACTCAAATCTTAAATAAAAATGTGTTCTTTATATTTAATCGCTGCTTTCTCACCGTCACAGTGTCCGCTACAGGGGCAGGAGGAGGGGATGGCCCGACTCCATGGAATACATGACCATCAAATACCCTACCATTAGATAACGGCAGAACACACTGTAAATAACTAAATATCTGTCTTTAATACTGTACATATATCATCAAATGTCAAAGTCTGGTAAATGCGCTGCCAAGCTCTCGTGCAATCATTACACTTAATGTCCTTGTTATTGCTCCAAACTTTAATACTGTTAGTGACAAAATGCATGAAGAAAAGCTTTCCCCTACTACACTTTCTTTCGTCTTCAAATTGTATCTCAGGGTGTGGGATACCACTAGTTAATGCTGTGATTTTGGCAAGGTTTTAACAATCACAATTGAAATTGAAAAGAGTAGTTAATGTGGTTACTATATAGGTACCTGTCTAATGCATCTGAAAGCATGTTTGTGTTGCATGAGAGCTTCTGCAGAGAGATGCTTATTTCCTGGATTTTATGTTGTCTTGTAAAACTGCAGAATGGACAGTCCAAAACAAATTTCCCTTTGACGACAATAAAGTATATCTTATCTTATCTTTGTTGCAAGCATACAAATACTGTGGGGAACACCTTGCGTGATGCTGCATGTTGGCACTACTGGCCCAGCAGGAGGACTAACCCCAAATAGAGGAATCAAGAGAGAAAAAGACTTCAGGGACCAAAAGGATGACTGGTTAATATGACGAATTAAATTCCCTAAAGCTGCATTCTTGGATCTATGTGCTGAATTGGGTCCAGTATAGAGGGCAACGCGCCGGAACCGTGCCATCCTGGTCCAGAAACAGGTCCTTGTCACTCGGGGGGAAACCGGCTGTTTCCAGAGGGAAATGGCAGACAGTTGTGTCTGTGTTTTTATAAATATAATATATAATCTTTAACTGTATCACTAAGGCCTGTTTGGAAAATAATACATAGTTCTTCTAAATCTAGTGCTGGTTGTCAAAGCTGTCCCCGATTGCCATAATTCCTGCCGTTTTGGTTTTATTAATACAGGTAGTTTATAGATCAAGTTCCCCTACACTGTGCAAGAACAGGCCAGAATTATAATTCAATTTGCAGCAATTCCTGAACGTCTGGGAAGTTTTTTGCTTTTTCTCTGCTAGTCATCATTATTTGGCGTACTGAAAGAACAACCTCCAGGATCATTAACATACTTATCAGCATTCACGTGGTGCTTTGCAACACTGCTTACAGATGTGGGTGCATACAGTTTTATAAATCTGAATTATTTTTTTTAGCGTATGCCATTTTTGACTTTTGGGCATATGTACACTTTTAGCAAGAATCCTACACACAGTTTTGTAAATGAGACCCCAACTCTTTTGCTGGGGTCAGAGCAAAGACAGCTTCACAAAGTGAGAATTATCACTGAGAGCCCAGATATGCCAACATAACTAAAGCAACAACTCTGATCTTAAGTACCTTTCTACTGTAATCTCCCCTCCTCTTTTTCCTTTGTACTGTTAGAGGTTGAGAAAATAAAACACCCCTTTACTTTACGGCACCTCTTCTTCAGTTTTTTAGTTCTTGATCATTCAGCAAAAAGTCTTTCTTGAGCTATTTTTGAGGAGAGAAAAGTCAGAGTTAAACTAAAATGAAATCTTACCTGTCTCGCATCTCTTCCCAGTGAATCCTTGCTGGCAAACACAGTTGTTAGGTGAGATGCAGGTCCCCCCATTCTGGCACAATCCGTCACACATAGCTAGAGGTAGACCAGAGGAGAAGAGCCATTACTCACAAAGATTAACAAGCATTAACTATGTAATTAGACCAGCAGCAGCATATGTATTTGCATACAGAATAAGAGCTAATTTGGTGATGTGATTCATTACAGGCTCTCAAGATATTATTCTGCAGGATTAATGCATTTCACCAAGGTTAATTCAAAAATGTTCATTATCCATGGGTAGACTGTTAGTTAATGTGTCCCTTAAAACACGGAGAAATCACTGAAGTTGACAGAATGCAATGGAAATAAATACACAAATAATACATTGATTCCCCAGGAAAAAAAAGTATAAGAATAAAACCAAAGAAGCCCTATCCAGTTAAAGGACTTCCACACTGTCCTTCCAACTTTAGTTTGAATTAGTTGAATGAGAGAAAAATGATCCATGACCTTATTGATAAAGGATTTATTTCTTAAATCCATTCTTTGTCTTATTTGATAGAAAACTGAATAATTTTAGGTTTTGGCCTGTTGATTGTGGAAAAGAAGCAATCTGACATCTCCTTGGGCTTTATACAATTGTAAGCCGGAGAAGACATTATGAAATCGTTTTCCCAGGATGTGTAGTACTCCCCATGAGAGTAAATTGACCTTTATGTGTCAATCAAATCAGTCAGGTCTCCTTTAAATATATTTCTAATCGAGAGATTGATTAACCCCGCTCAGGGTCAATGTGAGATCATTGAACTGTGGAACAGACTTGTGAATATGCCTGATCTTTGATTGGGCCATTTGCATATTTTAAATGATTGATTTATCTTTTATTTTTCCAAACAGATTACAGTGTTATATTCACGATGCTCGGTGCAAATATTTCCTTATGTATAAGAGAATGTGGTTTGTTGGTACAAAACATAAATTAAAAACATATTGTCTCATGTAAACATACAGTGTAGAGCCTGAGAGTACTGTATTTGAGGCAAAATGTAACTAAAAGTCAAAGATCTGTGTCTACAGTTGTGCGCTGCTTTATGACAATTAGCCAAAGTTTACCGGATAGACTCCATTTCATGTTTTATTGCTTATTTAAAGATAATTTAAGTACTACACTTTTGAGTAAAAGTACCTTCATTTCTGATAAATTCTTCAGGATGGATGAGTCTAAGTAACTTGAGCTGTGTGTTTTAATGTGGCTGATTTTATTAGTAGAGTATGGGACAGAAGACAAAGTTCTTTGTTTAAAATGTAAGAGCATCTAGTTCATGTCCGACAAATGTTTTACCACTACAACAGTACATTTGGTGCCTGGTGTAAGTCCACTTCGGCTGGGCATGAGCATGTGCATGACATAATAAATAACATGACTAACGTTGTGGTGCTTACCTTTGCAGACTGTTCCATTGCCAGTGTAGCCCGGCTTACAGGAGCAGCTGTGGCCTCCAACCATGTTAAAGCACAGGGCGTTCTCATCGCAGTTGTGGAGCCCGCTGAGGCATTCATCATGCTCTAAAGACAAAAACAACAGACCTCACTGCAAACAAGCTCTTTGGTCTCATATACATATTTGTAATATAAGCTACATTTTGCTTAAAACAAGTGGAAAAATTTAGCAGTAAAACTTCCACAGTAGTTTCCTCCCAACACTCATTATATTCACATCTGCACAGTACTTCTATCAAGAAAATAACACTTGATTTAAGAAAAGGGAATGTTTATTTTCCTTGTAAAATGAGAGGAATGATCACACCCAGCTGGTAATTTGTTTTACGTTTTATTAAAAGGATGAAATTCGAGACTCAGTCTTGGATTAAATGACTTGTTAGACAGCTGTGAGTCTGGTAATAAGACATCAGTGACAAACAGCCGACTGGAGTGCAAGCCGTTTCTCTATTTCCCATCATGATCAGTCATAAAAAATTGTTTCAGATGTTTTTTTTTCCATAATTTGTTGTTCTTTTGCACATACAGTACATAATGAGGTGTGTTGAGGCCACTGGCCATTTAAATGTTGTACAATGGTACAACTGGCTGTTACCAAGAGAAATGTTTTCAAAACGCCCCCTTAGGACCTTTCACTGCTACTGTGGGGTTGGTGATATGGTTTGCTATGAATGTCCCACTGACAAGCTTGACTGATTGGCTACAGCCCATGAAAACATACTGTATCCAACTGGCAACAAATTGCTTCCCCTCTATCTGGAGAGGAGATTGAGGTTGCAAAATAAAATGCAATAAAGGCCTGGGAGAATAATGTACTACACTACTATACAAATCAAACAATCAAAGAACAAATGTGGTTATGATACATGATTAGTTCAAATTCAAACTGCTGTTGAGTGAGAAAAATACTAGAAAAAGTCTTAAATACATACATACATTACATACGCAATAAAAAAAATATTGGGTGACAGAGAAACATGAGTTACTAGCATTACGATTAAAAATATCATTTTTGTGGGCTACAAAATATGTTATATGGAACCAAAAAGTCAGATACTATCTACTGTAATTTACTACAGTCATATTTAAGGATTATAAGAGGGTATGGGATTATAAAGTAATCATAAGTAGTGTACAATATATTTTAATATTTCTCCATAGAGTAATGTGTGGCTCTAAACCACAAACTGAACCAAAAGTGTCTTTAATTTGTTACTATAACATCCTCATGTAGGGTAGATAATGCAACCCACGTCTTTTGTTACCTTTATATACCGGAAATATAACTGCTAATAAGGACTCTCACACTTAATTATCATATCTTTAATAGACAGGGATCAACATTTATTTAATAAAAAACGTAAATGCTGTTGCAGTTGCAGAAGAGAAGTATCCTTATTGTATCCTAATATATAATCTGATCAGATCATGTTGTTTCTACTTCGAATTGTATTGTTTGTAGGAAGCCGTGAGCTCAGATCCGTGTGATTTGATTTCTGTGGCGGCTGCTGGATCTGAGCCCTTTACTGATTTGAAATAAAACTATGTTTAGATGTCATAAAGGTGCATGGTGTCAGCAGTATAAAGCCTGTATTACATCAGACACCACAGCTAACTCTTTTTGAAGAACTTCAAATTTTTCGGTCATCACCAGCTGGACCAAACGTGCGCACAAACCGTTTGCACTATCAACTAAGTCCATCCCACTGTGCTGACTTATTAAACTGTTCTGGTCTTATTCTCTGGAGCCTAAATGTTGGTTTGGTTTGGTTTGGTTTACATGAAAATCTTTCTCCAATGTTTTTATTTTTAATCCCCGGTGGAACCAACAAACCGCAAAAGCAATGGGAAATCTAATCTGATGCTATCTTAAGACTTTAACTAAACAATTACAGAATGATACATCATTTACGCCCTCTTTGCCGATGTATGAACAGGAACCTTAATGTATGCCCTTCGTCTGCACCTGAACACAAAGGCAGATCTTTATCCCTCTGACACACACAAAAGAAGATTACTTGTCTGTTTTATTTTGGAGATTCCCATATATTGCTTTCTGATAAGTACTTGCTTACCGAGCACCACATCAGCTGAAGTGCAGAAAACTTCCTGAACTTGGTTTAACCTTCTGAAATTTTCTTTTCCTATTTAAACCGCTCTGTATCCCCAAAACATAAAAACGATCATGAAAAGTCTTTTGGCAAGAGAGCTCTCTTTCTAATAACGGTATTTGGAATACGTTCAGTCAAATTTGAGTTATATTTTTTTCGTTTCCTATTATCATGTGTTTACAGTGCAGAGAGAACTTTCAAAGGCTACTGAAAGGACAGTTACGGGTTAAGACAAACACAAAGACTTTAGTGCTAATCTGGGGCAACAGTTTGTGCTGTTTTGCGTTAGTTTAATGAATTTCTGGGCCGCACTGGGCCTGGCAAGGGATGGAAAAACATTTATTTCTGTCAAGGGTTTCCTCTTGTACATTTTACTCAGTTATTAAGCAGATCTCAGGAGCCTTTCTCAACCACAGAGATACAATAGTTTTGTACGTAATATGACATTTTTTCCCACAGGTTTTTAAATGCGTGCAATTGTGAAAGACGCTGAAGTTTGAGGACAAAAAGATGTCACCTGAAGAGTGAGAGGATCAGAAATGTGAATGCTTGTTGCGGGAGACCCGAGCCGCATCATCCATTCCTCTGCCATCATCCAATCCATTATATCTCCTGAACAGACCGTGAGCTCATCCAAATTGAAAGTGACATTGTGATGAGCTCCTCCATCGAGGGTATGATGTATGTGTGCATGTGTGTGTGTGAAGGATTGAAGGGCACTTTGGAGGGCCTGCTGCTCTGCTCTTGTTGCTCCATCTCACACACGCAGACACACACTCACCTGCTGTTGGGCAGAATTAAAGTCTGCTCATGGGCATATCAAATAAGTAATAAGAGCACAGGTGAGAGGAAAGAGAATAAGGTGGGGGATTTTTTTCCCACAAGATCACATCTGCCAGAGCAGGGAACAGCCAGCTTTCAATCTGAACAGACAGGGCAGCAGAGCCACCAGGTGCTTGGTGTGCATTTGTGTTAGTGTGTGTATGATCCCCATGACACTTGAGTTTATTTATTGGTTACTTGTAATTTTGGTTATTTAGGAATTTAGGGGTATTGCAATACTGCACACTAAATTTGTGTGTGTGTGTGCCTGCTTGTGTGTATGTGTGTGTGTGTGTGTGTGTGTGTGTGTGTGTGTGTGTGTGTGTGTGTGTGTGTGTGTGTGTGTGTGTGTGTGACAGCTATTTCCACGCTGACTGCTGCTGCTCAAGTTGTAGACAGACTATCAATTATGTACAGCCTGTCACCAGGGATCTCTGCCGAGCTGGCCGCTTCTCCTCCTGTTTGACTCTCTCCACCTTCTGCCAAAACAACACCAGCCTCAGCGAGGTCTGACCTTAGGCGGCTTTCCTGAAAACATTGCAGCCTCGACCTGGACTTCACAATTACAGGCCTGAACAGACAATAATCTTAGAAAATGTATGTCATGGAAAAACTTATCTGCAGAAGCGTTACAAAGAGATTGGCTGAAAGAAAACCACAAAAGAGTGACACATTGCGGTGCATGGGATTCTGATTGTTTGGACAAACGATTCAAAGTCCTGTTGTTTTCACACTATTCAATCGAAGGTTGGTGGCGGGAACGCACCAAGAAATTTAGCAAAGTGCCAACAAAGACAAGTAAGCAAAAAAGTAAGAAGAAAAAGATTGCAAAAATGCATGTTAACATTTTATTTTTTATTTTAGTGGCTTTGTGAATGTTTTATGAAGAATTCATTTAACATGTTTATTAGAGCTCGAGGATATATTCAATGTATTTTGGTAAGAAACAGTGAAATTCAACATAACTTTTGTTTGTTTACAAGAAAACTCCAAAGGGCACTTTTAAATTGCCAAATACTTGGCACCATTAACTGAGCCAATCAGCAGCAATTAAAGCCTTGTAAGTCCAATTGCCCCTGCAATGTCATTATTCAAGCAGAATACTTGGATGTCACTGAAAAAGAGGCAAACACTCTATTTATCGAGCTCCCCCCATGTCATACCGTTTGAGTCGTCAGGCTGGAAGTCTTCGTTTCTGATCTCTGTTGCTGTCAAACCCCCTGCTCCACCTTTGGCCCCTGTCCATCCTTTCATCCCCTTCCTCGCCCTGCCCTCCCTCCATCTCCTCTGCTTCAGAGGCCCAGGTCTGGTTATCACAGGATTAGAACAAGGACACACACTCTGCATACACACCTAGGGCACAAGTACACGCATGGACAGCCTTCTTTAATAACATTCAAAGGGGGAGCACAACCAATCCGCCACCTTTCATGGATTAGCTACTAATCTCACAGAGCGAGGAGCACCTCGGGCACTTTGGGGAAAAGACCAAGAATAGAGGGGAATAAAAAGGAGAAATTCTGACCTTCAAGATCAAGGATAAAGTGGTAGTCAAAGAGCAAGTCAAAAGAAAGTTGGGGATGTTTCTTTTGCAAGAGGCTCCACTGGATACAGAGCCTGGGCCATGTCAGGGCATTTAGTTGTACATATTTCATTTAAAACAAGTACATGAAGTCCATGTGTTTCGTCTGACACCAGCTGGGATTTCAACCTGCGACCCCCCCTCGCTGCAGGTGGTCATGATGTAAAATAACGACATCTGTCTGAGCTTGCTGACCCCCTGACAAGCTGGAGAGAAATATAACCAGGCTCCATGCTGTTTCGTCCAGGCTTAAATCTGCAGATCAGTCCTTTAATCCACTATTCTGCACATAAACACTGAGCCATGAAATGAACTACAGTCAACTTAATCCTCTTTACTAGGGAGACTGGTTCTCATACAACACTGTAATGCATTGCAAATATGGCTATCAATACCGGACCATTGTTTCTGCTGAGTTCGCAACTTGTTAATTGGTGGAAGCCATTGAGGATGATAAAGATGCTCGTATATCATGCAAATGTACAGTGTCAATACGTACTGAGGGGGGGGGGGTTACTGTTTCCTTCCACAGCTGTAATATTTCTTGTGTAGGCAACTTAGAAGAATTAGCACTCTCTTTGGACAGACACAAGCAGATGTTCAATTGCTATTAATAAACAGTAGATTCCTGCAGCTACTAGCTTAGCATCTTCCGTTTTTCATTGTCAATTATTGCCACTAGGACAAGAGAGATGACACTCAACTAGCATATCAATACACAGCACCCTGGTGTGTTTTCCGGCTTGTATTAATTTTATTCATTTAAGGGCCCTAAATTATATTGTTAACACCTAATTTTGCTACAATTCCTTTTTCTTATAACGACTTTAAGATGAGTTTAGATGTGCCTGTAGGAGTGATTGTGGCGAGTATCAAGCTCTCCATGATGGTGGATGTGTGGGAGGCGCTGATAGTCCAGTAACTCTGTGTGGAAACTGTGTTGGTAATTTGACTGTAGCAGGGAAAAAAGTCATTACATCAAGCCGTAGCATAAGCCTTAGTTCAAAATTGACTGTTATAAAGTGACACATAGCTGTGTATTCCACTACAGTGACTTGAATGCATTTTAATAGGAAACTACATAAAATATAGGGATGCAGTTTAATCCACTGGATTGGAGGGTATTAATCTTCATTGTGAATCTGAGGAATGAGCACACAGTGACAAAAGACAAATGCAACACCAATAAAAGTTGCCTAGAGCTCAGAAGTCTTGCGAAAACATGGTGAGTGAAATCACATAAGGTACAGTGGCTGTGTAAAGGTAATATAGAAAAAGACTGAGTAAGCAAGGAGGTTTCTATCTAAATAAATCACAAGAGCACAAGAAAAGAGATGAATGTGCATGTGTTACTGCATTAAATATCTATTCCTCAATCTCTGTTCTAACTTGTTTATGCTTTTCAAAAGCCTGCTCATAAAAAGACATAAAGTCATAAATCCCCAACTGCGCTGTATTCTTTCCTGATTCCCATTGACAGGGGAAGAGAGAACCTCTGCAGGGGTCTTAGATGGAGAAGGAAATGGGAGTTTTCACCGGGGCTTCAATGCTTTAATTCAAACTCCAACGGCACAACAGGAAGTCTGCGGGCCTAAATCCTAAAGCGTACAGCGCAGGCTTTAGCCAGCCCCTTCACTTTGCTGCTGCTGAATTAGTTTGCATTGGTGCAAATTGCTTTTTTAATTACTGACACTGAGGAAATGCAGCACAGTGCCTCCTCTTCGGAGATGATACACACAGGGAGCCACTTAGCATTGTGTTTCACAAGCTGCAAACAACTGGTGAGGAATGACGCACATCTGCCACTCATCATTGTGGAATGACATTGCGTTATTCCAGATGAAGGACATAGACATTACATTATGGAAGGATTACTGACCAAGAATTTTTATGAATTTTACTCTCCTGCATTGTCCTGCATTTGACATTATAATAAAGCCATACCTTTTAAATGACAATGTACTACAGGGAACGTTACATGTGTCCTTACAAATTCCTTCTGTGTCTCTCTATATCGTCTCTCTATATATAGATCTCTATATTATCCTATCTACACAGGTGAAAATGCCTAAAACCTTGACTGTGAAAGGACCTCAAAATCCTGCACACCCTTGATCATTTCATATATACATTTGGATCTACAGTATATGCATTTAAGCCAATAAAGGTCTGAAAAGTACAAGTTCAAAAGTTCATTAGGACTATATTCGTAAAATCTGATATACTGATGAAGTAAATAAAGCCATTGTTAAAATTCCTTCCTATCTTCAGTACCTGAAAAATGACTGAGAAGTGTATCATTTCTGGCTGAGTTATACGTTATTAGGGATTACGTAGAGGTTAAATTGCAGATTGTGAATCACAATAATCATGGTTCCAAGCCGAGCGAACATTGTTATAAAGGCATAATATATCCAAAATAGTAATAATTTATATATTCTCATACATGGAAAAATGTGTCTTATCTTCAATAACCCTATGACAAACTATAATGGAAGGCGCTTTTATGAACAAGCAGGGCTACAACCACAATCACCCACAATACGGACAGAGAACAAAGACTGTGAATCATCGACGCAATCTTTTAGATTGATTTGGTTTGCTTTTGAAATTGACTTTGGTTTCAACTTTGATGAGGAACAAATGGGTCTGCCGCCTCCACTCACAGTCTCTCTGTTTCTCAGGTTCTCCGTGACTTTCCTTGTCCTTATCAGACGCACACAGTGCATTCACACACCAGCTGAAGAAAGTACACTCACATCCACACAGGCAGAAAGTTTACGGACACTTTTATTTTTTCAAATGGGATTTTCATAGCAGAAAAGTCTTTGCACCAAGTATGTTAAAAAAATGTTTTTAAATCTCACAGTTGCAAATAGGCTATGTCAAATAATAAACAACTAGCTTATCTCACAATATAATAATATTGTAATAAAAATAATATTCAATAATAAGTCATTCATATTAATGCAGTTTCTATTTTTAGAATATGTGAAATTGTAGTTGTGTGCTTTATAATCTACATGAGCAAATGCAACCTAAATTGATTCAACACTTTCTCTCAGTGTCTTATGCTGAATCATAACATAATGAGGCTGGTATTGATGTGTGTGTGTGTGTGTGTGTGTGTGCGTGTGTGTGTGTTTGTGTTTAATTTTAATGTGGTACTTGTAATCAGAGCAAAACGAATCGGAGCAAATCAAACTAAGATATTTATCCCTTTGCATATCAAATGAACAGACCATGTTTGCAGGGTGACAGATTCATAGACAAGTGTGTCTAACCAGGCACCTTTTGGAATATGGACAGAACAGAAAAAGGGAGAGGTAATGTAGCACATGGCAAAGGTTTAGAGTGTGTTTTACAGGGGTTGTGTGATGTCTCTGTCGTAGCATGCTTTTCTATTAGACAGCTTCCTTATTCTGTCTCACTAACACTAATAACTCACTATGTTTCTATCTGAATGTCTGGCTGCCTCTTACTCTGTCTGTGGATGTCTGTGCGTCTCTTGGCTGCACAATTTATCTTAATGAAATCAAATATCATCCTCTAGTGCATGACTAAAGATGCTAGTTAAATCCTTTCTAACTGGCAATAACCTACTGTAGGTATATGAATGGTTTAAAAGCTCATATCATTGAAACCTTCAGTGAAGACATATCCTCCTATTGAATTTCTTGATGCCTGCGTGTCTCTCCTCTTCTCCACACCCATTCAATAACATTAAATCCCTATTTTTCCTAGGGCTGCACCATGTGAGGAAAATATGTGATAATGTTGTTGAATATTGCACTAACAATATTACTTTAGATAATACATAGATATTGAAGGTTTATTTTGGGGCAATTCTGCCTTCAATGACTGGGACAGCCCAGACACGACAGGGGAGAGGGAGGGGGAAGACATGCAGGAAACCGCCGCAGGTCGGAAAGGAACCCATATGGGACAACCGAGCCAATAAATAGACATGGAAGTGAACTCAGTTCTGCTGCTTTCACTATTCTGCTAAAATACAACAGATTTCTTGTTGAATTTAAAACAAATGAAATTAAAGTGTTTCCAATGTTTTTTGATTGAACAAATTGAACATTGAATTGAATAGGCAGCACTTAGAAAAGAATGAATTTCAACTGATATTTTCTTTGAGTACCAAAAAAATAATCTCTGAGTGTCTTTCGCGATATGTTGCAACCTTTCACGTTATTGCGCCAGTTGATATTGCATTTTACCTACTTTACCTTACTGCATACCTACTTTAGGGCCGTCAGCAACTCTCTACGCTCTACTCTTGGTTCCTCTGAAAGCTAAAGCTCACAAAGCCAGAATAAAAGCCAGTGCCATCTCCACTTGATTCAAGCCTGTCAAAAGGTCAGCCAAGGAACTCACCTGTGCAGGAATAGTCATCGATCCTGATGTAGCCCGTATGGCAGATGCACATGAAGGAGCCGGGGGTGTTAACGCACATGGTGTTCTCCCTGCAGTAGTGCTTTCCTTCAGCGCACTCGTCGATATCTGAAGAGGAGGAGAGAGGGGGAAAACAAAGCTTGGTTAGATGTGGATTGTTTTCACATTTCTATCAAGAGCAACTCAATCTGTAAAAGCAACATTTTAGATGATTTCTTAAATCCTTCACATAGAAAGGTCTGTATATGATTAATATAGGCCTTCACATGCAAATTATTAAAATATTTGTTGGTAGATAAAGACACCCTCTTGTGGTGCTGATTGAACACTTTTAATTAGTATTCTGCGGTGATACCCCGAGCCTCAAGTTCAAGCCTCATGATCAATTTTGACTTGCACTTTATTTTTCAAACCTCTTCAGCTGAGGGGTGTTCAACCGCTTCATCAGATTTTCCTCTAAAAATGAGAAGTCAATGGCCGAATTATAAATGTAGAAAATGTGTAAAAGTTTTAACTGCTTCTGAGATGGATGTTTAGCAACATTGTCCACAACATTTTCACCCATGGTTAAAAAATCTGTGAAAAGTATTACATCCCATAGAGTATAATGTTCCAGTTTCATGTTGACAGGAGTTGGAGTCCAGAATAGTGGAAGAGGAAAAGTATGGACTTAGGTGTAGGCCTTAATAGGTTTGGAAGACGGCCGCAGTTACATTACTAATTTTTGCTTTATCTGACAGTACAGAAAAGCTTGAAAGTGTGCAACAGGCAAAGAGGAGGACAAGAAAGAAGAGACTGAAGTTAATTGTATGTACAGAAAGGAGCCATAATTTGTTTACAATATTCTGATGTGTGTAGTCACAAACATTAAGCATATTCATCATATTTGTTGTTACACATGTTTGTTAGTTTGCCATCTGATTATACGATAAAATGAGTTGGCCGATCTTGTTGTCTTGTCTGGTTCTACAAGGCTTCCTGAATTCATCAGAGATGTTGGAGCGGGTCATAATTGACTTTGGCTTTCAGTGATTTCTAATTAGAGATAAGACGACATTAACATGTAGTCACTGGTGATTTCTTGGGAAAAAGATCAGGCTTTGTCTGACGGATTTAAAAGTGTTCCTTTATCAGCAGAATTACATCACTATTTCATTGTCTGTGCCATCCAAAATACAAATGGGATGTGACGCTGTTGATGAATATATCTGTTTTGTGGCCTTATGATATGATGAAAATGCTATCGTTAAGGTTTGGTTAGGTTTGGGAAAATATCATCGTTTGGGTTAAGAAAGTTACTTGATCAAGTTTAAGGTAGCTTTGACGTCATGGTTACAATAATAAATACCTCGTTAAGGCTAAGCAAAGATCGTGATCATGCATTTAAAAATAATTTTGGTCGGTTAGAAAAACAAACATCAGGAAACGAACAACAGCGTCCTGTGCTAAACTCCACCTCACTACCTGCTTTGCAACTGCAGCTACTAGAGGGCTTTGTCAACGTAAAATCCTTATATCTTATAATATTTTGGGGCACTTGCTGAAACGACGGATGTCATTCTTCTTGGGTGGACTCCATTTACAATATGGATGAAGTATCTTCACAGCACTGTTACAGTGATATCCGCAGCATGATACTCTGGCCTAGTTCGGGTGTCCCTTCGATCCTGGGAACCACCTTGTGCAGTTTGTCCTAGTTGGTTCTCGCTACAGAAGGTTCCTAAAAGCTTTAATGCAGCCGGTGGGAAAGGGCTATTTGTCTTCATCAAAGGCAGACAGAGGTCAAAAAGCAGAGGGTCTATGAGAGGCGGGCGCTGAAGCACTTCAGGTTGCACCACTCAATTTTCAATCTATTCAAAGCAAAACCCTCCACACAGCGGCTAGACTGCTTTTCTCTTCCTCTTCTGGTCATTCAGCTCACCTGTGTGCTTGAGTATATTTTAAAATTGTATGTGCTGTAAATAGATACTGTAGAGTAAGTAAGTATGCCACTAGAGAAGTTAATCTAAAAAGGCTTTGCACACAAATGCAGGTGTTCAATTACTTACTGTGGCTGTGGCTGATTAAACCTCTGCAGAGGTATACTGGGACTTACATGAAGTCACCAAACTTGTATGTTGATCAGTGGGGGAGTGAAGCGTTATTATGGAACCCACGTAACTTCTAAGTAAGACCTGTTCTAATAGTATTTACGTACTACTATTGGCCAAGCGTCCATGCTTATGCACATAACGTAAGAGGTCAGTGCCTAGCCCCAACCAATTGAGCTGCTTCGTGGGGTGGTCTTGCCTGGAAATTACGTGGGATTTATAATAATGCGGGAGTGAAGGAAATCAATCAAGCACAGACTGAAGTATTTTTCACAATAAACCCCCTACACACCCATGGTAAACCTATACAAGTGTTTTGAGAGGTGTATATTTCCTGATAAAACGTCTTCTCAGGTCTATGTAAATGAGCACAGACCATGCATCTTCCTAACTTTCCTGTTGTACTTGTTATGGCACAGTCACTCCTGCACAAAATTAACATTTAACAATTAACTCCCCCCCCCCCCCTTACGTCCATTGTGTGAGTGAAGGGGCAAAAAACAACATTTGCTTCCGGTGGCAACGAAAAACTTGCACGGAGTTTAATTTTGTTGAACTTTGACCGTTTATGACACAAAAATCACCTCGGCAAGCAAAGGTCACTCGCATGCATCTCTTATATGTGACGGCGCCCTTAAAGTGCTACAATATGTTACTTTATGTCCTTTGTGGCCATGTGGTTTAAAGGCCTGCTCTGCATTCTCTAGATTTTTCTGTGTGGGGTCAATAAACGTTATCTTATCTAAAACTTCACTACTACTAGGAATTAACACAATTAATGATCAACCAACTCTGCAGCTCTAGTCAGCTCTTAACCACTTTTAGCTTACTGTTATTATTTTACCAGTGCAAAGCCCTGATATGGTATAGCTTACTATAGTACTACCTAGTCTCACCAACCACCACCAAACATAGTGTTAACTATCTATCGAGAATGAAACAGAAAGGGGAAGGAAAGGAAATGCATTGTCACTTATGTAAAGTATTTGTTAGGTGACAATTGCTTGCTAAACTGTTAGCATAACAACTGGATGAACCAATGCTGTGTCAAGGCTTTGTTTCCATGAGATTGTTTGGAATGCTTTCGGCACCCTAGTAATTAAAACTCAGTTTGTGTAGTTAGTGTAGCTGTAAGAATATAATTTATTAGATTGTCCTTTGTATTTCCTTCTCTCATGATTCCATATTTGGATCCATATTAACTGTTGCCCTAGCAACTGCTATTCCTGGGTTCTAAATTGCACGCCAAACCGTCAGACAGAAGATGCACAACACTGCCAGGGTAAACAAAATATTCTTAATAATGTGATGCAACCAAATGCAATTTGATGCAAATACAAGTTGATCTGAAACCAACCAAGCTGTGTACAGAGCTCTCAAGTTTTATGAAATGTTTGGAGTTAGAGGGGGGTCTTGGCCAGAGAAGACCACATTTGGTGGCCCCTGGTACATTTAAATGCCACTATTCCATCATATACACTGATCTAAATGATTGCATGTAATGAGTTTGCCTCCCCGAGTCTAAATGTGGTGAATTACTGTAGAGGAGAACTTGGCTTCTTGTTCTATTCCTGACTGATCAGAACTTTTGTAATAAGAATCCTTACACAGTATTTATGTTTTACTATGTTGCTCATAATTGAACAGCATTAGAAATTATAACACTTGGTAAATCTGATAAATTACAGACAAAGTCATCCAAATAAAATATATTGTTTTATGTAGGCTAAAATCAAATACAAAAGTATCAAAAATACGCAAACAGAGCAACAGTAGTAGTAGCTGGCAGTGCCATGAATGGCCATTAACTTTTAAAAGTACACTGTGGCTGCGCCACTTAATGCTTTCTTCTGTCCTGTCCACTGACCACACCAGGTGTGAGAGCAGCCTGATAGTGGTTCGTGACTGTGCCACTGAGATCCGCTCAACAGTGTTCCATTTGTTTTTGTTTTTTTGAATTTTGAAACACAAAAGCAAAGGATATTAACAATCATGTGAGTCACGCTCATAATTCTGCAGCAGCTGTGTGCACACAGCCTATCATTGCAAACATGTAACGGTAGCTAACTGTCTCTTTCTTTAAAAAGCCCAATAATAATTGTAATGGCGTTCATAAACAATGTAAAAAAAAAAAGGAGGGATTGATGAAATGGAGGACGACAGACCAGCAGGTAGGCCTGTAATACAACATACGTTTACAAGGTTTTTAGTTACCTTTGCTGTCACTGCAGAAAAAAATAATAATCAGATTTGTGAAAAAAAGTGACTGCAGGGTAAGTGCCTCACCTATGCATAATCTGGCCTATGAGCTTGTTCTGTAGCCTGTATTACTTATTAAACAGTGAAAATGAACAAATGCATATTAAGTGTCCTAATATCACTCAAAAATTAAAATGATGGGTAGGCTATGATGGGAGTTTTACTACTCTGTCCTTGAAGGGAGAAAGTCTAATGCAACCACTGATAGAGTCGCCTATGTGTAACATACTGTACAAAACCTTGCCAAATAGCGAAACATTTTTAAAATACTGTTGGTTTTGTGGCGTTGTTATTTCAAATCTGATGCCTGCCACTGCGCTATAGAAGCATTGAATTAGGCACGTCAATTATCAATTGCAGTGTGTTTGTGCCTTGCCTTCATCAGTGTGAGAAAAACAAGGTGTGGCGTGTGAATTGAAACAATCTGAAGTCTTACAGTGAATGCGTCACACTTGAGAGCCCTGTGTGTAATATGCTCCAGGGCCTTGTTCCTGTTGATAGCACAGGTCAAATGTAGGCTTTTTTTTAGAGACAAGCTCCATAGTCCTCGACATTACCAATTTATTATTCATTCACTGTATTCAGTGTCTGTAAGAGCGCATGAGGACATTCAACCTTGAATGTTCTGTGCCAGGTGCTATTGCAAAGAGCACTTGAAATTGAATTTCAATAGATTTTCATTGGCATTCACTCGGCTTGCATGTCATTGGGTACAGCACCGCAGACCAACCCATAAACTAGGAGCTCAGCACCTGCCTACAACTGTGGCATTCACATTTCCTTGGTCTTTTTCCTTTCACAATTCCATCAATACTTGCTGCCTCCAGCTATTCAAAAGCTTTACGGATAAATGAAGCAGACAGACAATTGCCGAGCACCTATAAAAGTTGATGTGTCCTTCACTAAATGAATGAAAGCTAATTAAACCCTGTGACTACAGAAGGTAAGGAGAAAATGGGAGGTAGAGGGAAGGGCAGAAAGCAGGGCAGGTAAGGCTAAGAACTGAATTAGAGACAAAGACAGAGTCACACCTGAAGCTGTATTGTAGAGCTAGACAGAAAAAAGGAGATGAGACAGTTGCAGAGAGGGCGAAAAAGACTGAGATAGTAAAGGGAGGGTATGTGTGTTTGTGTTTGTGTTTGTTTGTGTGTGTGTGTCTGTGTGTGTGTGTATAAGAGACTGGGCCATTGAGATAGCAAGAAAAAAGACATTTAGATGGTCGAGGAACAGAAGAGGAGGGAAAGTAGTTAAAGGTATTAACTGTCGCTGAAGAGACAGAAAGTAAGAGAAAATTTCAGTCTGTCCGCAATTGCAATGGTAACCTTGAGTGGAGGTCTTAGGTGACAGCGTTCCCGCTTTGCGATTGGCCGTCCGTGCTGTGGCTTTGATTTAGAGGCTATTAACTGTAAGACACCATCCATCCCGCCCCCAGTGACAGCAGTTACGTTTGCTTAAACAATATGTTAGGAGGTGAGATGATGAGGAGCACTGCACGAACGCGTGGGGGGAGAGCAACCATCTCCGTCTCTATTACCATGCTCCATTTTCTTGATTGGCCCGTCACATGGACACACGTGATGCGCCAAGCAAGGCTGGCCAAGAGTCAACAGCAGCTTTTATCCCTGAATGGTGTGCTCTGTGTCAATCTTTTTGCCACTCCACGATAAATGGCTAGAAAACTGCGGCTTTTGTGCATTCCTGCATAGCTTCAAAATCAATCTTAGTCATACCTGAGGAGGTTAAGTAACTTTTTTAGGACAAAAAACATCCTTGTTTCGCATAAAGATGGAGGTTTTGTTAGTTCTTATTTTCTTTCTTCCTATCATTGGATCTTCATTAGCTGTCACTAAGGTAGCAGATACTCTTTGTCCAAGCACAGCTAAACATCACAAACAGATCAAGACATAATTTAGTGGAGTTACTTTTGAATGGTCTGGCTCAATGTGCATTGCTCGGGTGCAGCCTAAAATTGAGCACGAGTCTCTCCCCTTCCACTATCTCCACTATCTAATTTGCAATGGCACCGTTGCGGCATCCGGGGCTTAGCACCGCCCAGGACGGTTGTGATTGGAAGACAAACAAGACAGAGTATTTTTCCCCAGTCCCAGAATAGATAAACTGTGGAGCCAGACCTTACTCCAGCGCTCACACAGCGCTGTGAAGATAGCGCTGGCAATGCAGGACTACTCTTTAATAAACACCAGGTCACGCAAGATCAAAACCAGTGAAGGCCAGTTAAGTGGGCACTATTAGAATGGAATTGTTAATTTTCTTAGTCTACACATGGCTGTAAAATAGCAAAAGGTACGTCTTTTTTAAATAGGGAATTTGAGCTCATCCCTCTGTGCTTTCTGCTGTGTTTCATACTGCAGTACACCATGTCCACGGTCTGGGTGTAGGGAGATAACACTGGCATTGCTTCTGGATGTCCCACAAAGACACCCAAATCTGTGCCATTCCACCAGTGGGCTCTCTCTCTCCATCTCTTTCATTCTGTCTTTTTCTCATCTATCCATCCCTTCCCTAACCAGCTCACTTACTCGAGCAGATGGTTTTCAATAAATGGCAGAGGGACAAGGGTTGCCCAAACATTGTTGGATATTCTTCAGTAGCCAGTTCCCTAATAGCTAGATATATAGCAGTCAGACGAGACAAGCTGTCCCTGCTGGCCAAACAGTGTCCCAGTCAGTAAATAATCTATAGTGTTGGCCTTGGTTCCTCATGAGTGGAGAAGGGTATCAGGAGGTTACAGGGTGCCTCTTTTGGTTTTAGGTGAATCCCTGGATCAAATATTGAGCTGGGTGAATATTTATGTGATGGGTTTTATAAATGTTTTGAAATTAGTTTTTAGAAAATGAAACAATATTGGTGAAAATGGTACAGTATACATGTTGCTTTAAGCACAGGTTTTAGTGTCTTAATAATAGTATTTTGATAATACAACTTCAGGGAGCCAAAGGTATATATATATATTATACACACAGCTTTACAGTCTTTTTTTTCAATTACTTAAGCACTATTTTGAAGGCAGGGATTGTTTTTTAAAAACACTACACACAATTAGCACAATCACACACCCAATGGGCAGAATACCTCAGACCCTTTGCAAAATCAAACACTCTTGCAAAAACTATACATTAATTTACTAAAAACATATTTAGTTACCATACGAAACACACACATTTAATTGGACTTAATTCTGTTTGACCCAGTTACACACTAACCTAAAACACTTCTAGCAATTCTACATCTCACTGATTAGAGTACTGCAATTGAAGTACACATAGAAAGTGCAAATATACAATAAGTTCACCAAACACTACATAAGACCAATGCTGCAGATTGAGGAAAATATAATTTATTTCTCTCCATATACCCAAAGCAATCAACATGGAGAATCAACAACAAAATGTGTTCCATTTCTCATGCTACTACAGTGATGTGCATAACACTGTTAGCTCAGCAAACAACAGACAAACATAGAATACGATATCCAGGTTACAATCACAGAAAAACAACAACAAACAAAAACAAAGCTGAATAAGTACAGAATATACTAGACATTATCTCTTCTCCTAGCTAGATCTGGCCAAAGAATTTCATCGACATCACAGGCGGTATCCTCATTGGCAAGACAACGTGGGAAGAACCGTCTTGAATGTTGAATCCATCCTTATACAGCTGCGGCGTCAACTTGGTCACAGGTGTCCTGTGAGGGGTACCTGAACCTGGAGCCTGTGGAGAAAGACTCTTCGATTGGGTTTAGAAACGAAGAGTGTGGTGGAAGGTGTAGTACTGTAAACTGTCGATGGTGTTGAAACCAGTTCTGGACAAGTGCAGAGCGGTGGAATGACACATTGTCCCAGTTGTCACTGCATTGCATCTGGTGGATTTGGTTAACTTCTGTGAAGATGTTGTGCAATCGGTCCAAAAATGCGAGAATGTGATGTGTGTGGTAAGGGCCCATACTGGCATGACGGAGGAGGACCCCATCCTGTGTAATGGCAGCACAAAAGGTGATGTTACCCCCACGTTGCCCTGGGACATTGATTATAGCCCTGTGGCCAATTATATTTCTGCCTCTCCTTCTTGCTTTTGTAAGGTTGAACCCTGCCTCATCTATGTATTCATGCAGGATTTCTTCAGCATCCATCTGTGCAACTCTCTGAAATACAGTAAAAGAAAAGATTGTGTAGTTCGGGATGGATCTAGTATACAGTAAATGAAGTGGTAGAGTGAACAATTCATACCTCCACATACTCATGCCGCAGCCTCTTGACGCTCTCTGAATTCCGCTCAAAAGGCACTTGATAAATATGTTTCATTTGAACCTGATGTTTTTTCAGTATGTGTGCCAGAGTTGACAGAGAGACCTGGTGGACATTATTGAAAATGGAATGGTCACCGATAATGTTGGCTTAGATTTCTCTGAGCCCGATAGCATTAGACCAAACCATGTCTATTATCTCTCTCTCTTGTTCTTGCGGGAATATGGGACCCCTTCCTCCTTGTTGTTCTCAACCCTCTATCCTTTGAAGAAAATAATACATGTAACATACTGTAAAATGTCACAGGAAGGGGTATCAAAAGTGCTGATATGGTGCATACAAATGGCATCTGATTACTGTAACTGTAGACAGAATTTCTTCTACCTGTTTCATTGTGGAGATGTCCTTATGACAGATGCCACCGTACATCTGCTAAGATTAGGCTGAACTCTTACTCTAGCCTCCCTCAGCATCTATTCCTGGTTAACAACATGGTCCACTAGTGTTGCACAGATTTAATTTGATACATTTGGTCCTCTTTCTCTTTGAGCACATTCTCCGGCTTCAGGTCTTCCTCTCCCTCTTCCTCCACCTCCACCTCGGCCTCTACCTCTGGCTAGGCATCCAACTCTTCCTCTTTCTCTACCTCCATCTCCTCCTCTGTAGATTTCCCCTGTCACTCGCATTCTTCTTCTTCTGACTTCTTCCATTATATATTTATATAAATTATAGAGAACTTTTAGTTATTATTTTATTTTAGTCTTCAACTTCTTCATTGGTTTATATCTTGTTATTTTTATTGGTCAACTGGTATTATTTAAAAAAAAATGTGTTTACTAATTTAATGGTTTTAATTTACATGTCTTATAATTACTATGGTCAGTTTCTGATCTTAATTGGTTTTCCTACTTCTTAATGGTTTTAACTCACATATATTATTTGCGTCTGTTTTGGTTTGTGTTTGCTCACGTTTAATTCTTCCACCTGGAATAAAATAATCTTTATAAATAAAGTTTTGCTTGCTTGCTTGAAATGTATCAGATTCTTTTCTGTGCAATTACCAAAAATAGACCAACAGATACACTTTCACCAATTTAGCAAATTGGACAATCACGCCTTAATAAACAGCCTCAAAACACCCAAACCAAATATACAAAACGTTACTGACAATTTGAGCAGGAACAGGAGCAAATTAAGATGACTGAGTGGCAATAATGCCACGAGGAAACAACAAGAGTAAAATATGTGCAGGCTGAGAGCTCAGCCATTGTCTAAATACCAGACACTTACACTGTGATCAATCACTGTAAACACTTAACCTGCTACATGACGTAGAACAATGAATATCAAACAGGGAAAAGGTGTGTGTGCGTGTGTGTGTGTTAGTAGAATTGCAAGAAATTGTGGGAAAGTGGGTTGTTGTTTGTTAATGTGTGCACACATCCCTACTTATTCAACCCATGACAGCCTGATCATTTCCACGTTTCAAGTTTCATCCAAACTGAAAAAACAGATCTATCAATGCAAACATCTACCAGCCCATGAATGACTGCATCAAGTGCTTTGTGGGTGTGTGTCCATATGACACATTAAACACGCACTTAGCACATTTCGATCTGGCATGCCTTAAATGAAGCCTGGTGCACCTCATGAACCAAACTGCCTTGTTTACGTATGACAGCGTGAATGGGGTTTTACTCTCCATCACGGCTCTCAATAAACGGAGAAAGATTTTTCACCAAGCATAAATTGATGGAGCATCATCATCCATCACTTGTCAATCTGTGACCAAGTGCAGCCGGTAGGCCAGAGGTCCAAAGAATGACTAACATACAGAATGAGTGGCTATCAAAACTTACACACAAAATCAGGGCTCTAAACATGTCTGCCACTGCATAATATTACTTTAAACTTGGGAATATTCATACATATCTTGCAGTGCATTGTACTTTTTATTCTATCTAATAATAATTTTTTTGCTTATTTATACGTTTTTTACCATTTCGTTTTGCTTGTAATAAATCCTACAGTATCCTGTGTATCTTTTTACATTGTCTTTATTTCGCCTTGTGTTCTTAACGCCTTTATGTAAAATCACTTGAAATTGCCTTGTTGTTAAAAAGGTGCTACAGAAATTGTCGAGACAAATCACATTTAGTTCAAAAATACATTTCTTGCCATGCAGTTTTGTATCTTTTGTTATTGTAGCATTTTCTCATGACCCACAACACCTTAATCATGACATAAAGTATGTACAGCAGATATGGATTACATTTGAAATTAAGAAAAATCTACCTGAATACACACTGAATGAATTAAGTGTGATCCCAAGTGGAAAAGGAGTAGATAGGAGATTCTTCCATGTGGCATTTGAAGGATATTGGTTAAGCAGCGCTCAGATACTGTTGTTTACACTGGAGGGGACTGTCTGGAGGATGGTGGGATTGTCTGTTTTGGGTGACATTTCAGTGGGGTCACAGAGGTGATGTGTGTATAAAGACACACAGCCAGCCAGAATGTGTATATGTTTGCAAGTGTATATGTGTGTGTGTGTGGGGGGGGCTTGAGGCTCATGCTGGCAGTGATTGGGTTTTGGAGCAAGCCGTGCTCTTCAGTCAGTTCCAATTAGCCTGCTGCCACCTTGTGACATTCAAAGACAAGAGCGGCAACCGGATTGGTCTATGTTTGCACACGATATTCTTACACAAACACACACAGCCATAGCTTATAGGCGATAAAACCACACTCTGTGTGTAAGCAGGCTAGACTTAATCAATTATCTTTGGCTGTTTCTATTCATCCAAAGCAAACAATGAACTGATACTACTAAAAAGAATTACCTTTAAAGCCAACGCCTGATATAACTTTGTAAACTCTGTCATAAAACTCTATAGATGTCCAAAAACTGCTACAAGCACTTCAAAGCATAAAGGCATGCACACACACGCGCACACACACACGCGCACGCGCACACACACACACACACACACACACACACACACACACACACACACACACACACACACAGACACACACACACACACACACACAGGTTCCTGAATCATGATGAACATGGGCACTGTAATTCATATTGTTTATAGTTTGTATATCAATCTCCCCAACAAATGCACAATTTACTCCAGTTTGAGTAATATCTGCATAAAACTTATGTTTTAGGAGATTACTGATCCTTTTATTAAATGAAAATGAAATATATGTGATCAGTTTTTAAAAACCATAATAATAAACTAATAAGCTTTGAGCTGAATGTGACAGACAGTCCAGGATGTCCAGAGATTTTGAGTGGCAGAATGAATATGTTGGTATTTTTTACAGGAATTGTTGGAAATTAGAAAAATACAGCATGTAACCAGTCTGTATATGTACGTTTTTGATTATTTTTGAAAACCAAACACACAACTCAATTGCATTGTTGTAGAAGCAGAAAAACCTCAAAACCTGGACAAATGAAACCCAAACAATATAGATGGCAAGATACTAGAACATTTTTATTTATAATTTGGGGGAACTGGCCCTTTAATGTTTAAATAATGTGCACTGTCCCTGATAAAATGAGTTAGAAAAATAACACTATCTACGGTTTACATTCAAATAAAATCCTGTTACATACTTTGTCTCTTTCCTTGATTTGAAAGGATACAATTTTGTATTTCACATTCCCCATAGCGGTGCAACACAAAACACCCAAGCAGCCCTTTGTTTGGAGCAATCCTTACAGAGACTTTTTAAAGTGGGGCATTTCAAAACCAGACAACAATGGGAAATGTCTCTCTGTCTGCAGTTATCTACAATGCTGATGAATAATGGTATTATCTCAACACGTTGAACTATACTGATTGTTCAATTGAAAGACAATCACACAGTCTGTCACTTCTCCATTGCTTGCCCCTCTGTCTCATTATGTCCTAAACACACACGTGCATGTAGCTAAACAGGCCTTCAGCCTGACTGCACCAGGAGGATAGGATGGAGAAATAACTGGGCTTTTTTTATGTTCAGAACTCAGCGCTCAAACACACACATACACAGACATAGCACCTGCACATGCACACACACAGACTTACACAAAGGCAGGGCTAGTATCCCCCTGAGTTTTCCCTACTGCTGCTACTATGAAAAATTTACACAGAAATGATCTCATCGGCTATTTTGAGCCCATCTCTGACCTAGGACTGTTTTAAAGAGCTAGTATCTGTCTCTGCTCTTTGTGAGGTTTGTCTTTACATTTGACAAGACCCAAAAAACGCTGTGTGTGTGTGTTTGTACATAAAACCCAACGTTTTTTGGGTCCTCTATCTGCTTTATGATCTCTATGCTGCTACAGACTCAAACTCATCTTGCAGGCCCCACTGTATTGAAAGTCATCTAAAAAGCAGCCAATAGCTCATCTTGCTGTACATCTTGCAGCCACAAAATAGTGTATCTATTATATGAATCAATATTTTTGCAAGGTAGTTCTTTCATTTTTATTTTTTAGAAAAGGACAAACACACATACACAATAATATAGTAAGTATGTTACAGAGACAAACATAAAATCAATTGCTTTTAGAACTCCAACAAATTGAGTCAATTTCAGGTTTCTGTGTGCAGCATCTGATGCAAACACTCACCCCAAACACTGCCATCCAATTTCAAAGCCAGAGTCAGGCTGCTCCTAAGATAAATAGTGTGGGTCTGAAATGTTGATGTTGGAGGCAAAGGATTGTCTGCTTGTACTTAGTAACAATGTTAATGTGTGAGAGGAAGAAACATCTAGCCTTAACTCAAGACCAAATAAGAGTCTAATAGTTGTCATCCAACACAGTTTGATAACTGTCTAATATTCACTCTCCTTTAGGCTCTACATCCATATCCATCAGCTCCTGAGGGAAATATCAGGCTCTTTAGCAGCTAGATGCTCCAGTTAGTTGCTACATTTAACAGTAGCAGTGTACAGTTGGTTATCAGAGGTTTTTAATTGAAAACGATAACAAGAACAGGTTGATGAAAGTGGTGAAAGTGAACTTAAGCGATGTGCTGAAAGACAATAAAACACTGCACTGAGCTAGATCTGAGGGGAACTGCAGGATGGGATGATGATTGCCCGCTTTTAACACTACAAGCAACCCCTTTCACATTACACATTGGATCCATTGTTAATATAATATATTGATTATTGCAGCTTTAAAGTAAAAACAGCAATCGTTTGCATTACAATTACAATACCGGCATTCAAAAGTATTAAAAGCTAAATGTACCTTAGTATAAAAAGTACTCATGCAGTATGGCCCACTTATGAGTGTATGTAATTATATGTATTTTCTGATACATGATCATTACACATTTACTAACATACAGTAGATAGAAAATTGCTCCCAAAGGCTGTGCCATCGGTGTGCAAATGTGCGAGTGAATCATTAGATTAGATCCTGATGAGCGGATTTGCACATTGCATAGTAGCCTCTGCCACCAGTGTGTAAATAGGTGCGCGACTAGAAAGGTGCTATTTCAAGTGAAAGTCCATTTACCAGCATAAGCAGTATTTTCAAGTTGTTTGCAAATGTTACATATTATATATACTGTTGGCAAAGCAGCACATTTTCGAACAGATTTTTTATATGTAAAATCTTGATCTGTAAAGTAATTAGTAGCGCGCTCGAATAAATTCAGAAAAAAACACCTGAACAACATCTAGAATGCAGTGGAGTATACTGTGTACAGCAAGTTTAAATTAGCATAAAATAAGTGCCTCAGAGTTGTAACTTAACAACATACTTGAGTAAATGTTAATTACTTTCCACCACTGTCTGAATAATGTTTTCAAAGAGATTATGATATAACACTGTTATGGTAAATGAGGCCAGCCTTTGCCATTTGATCAAAACCTACAACCAACAACATAATTTCCCATTCATTTAACACAGATAATATCTTCAATTATGCAGATTCCCTGAGACGTCCTCATTTTTGTAAATTCATGCGAGATCTGCAGAAGCTCGGAACAACTTCTCTTCATTTAGCGTCCTTTTACAGTAACAAACAGCTCTGTGGCTTGATCGTCACTTAAGCCTCATCTTGATGAAGGTGAAAGACAATATAATTGCAGGGGGTGTGTGGATTGTAGATTAAAAAAATAGGCCAAGGCATGCAGTCACAAACAGATGCTCTTAAAAATGCACACATAATGCAGAAGGCAGATCAAGAAGGCTGTATGTTGACACGGCAGCTGGTAAGGTCATATGCAGAAAAATCTGAATAACTTTGATGCCATATTTGCTCATTAATACCAGAGATGCACAGGGGTAGCAGTTATGACATGATGTTTACTACATGTTGAATGCAGGATAGCATTAGAGATGATAAACTCATAATTTATCTTAACGATGCATCTGGTATAATTTACTCATGATGTGAGAAGAGAAATTCCGAGAAAGCACGTTCAATTTAGTGTCTGAACGTTTGAAACCTGAGCAGGTTTTCCATAGCTTCACCATTAACATGAAACGACCTACTCAATGGGGTATAGAGCACGCTTTACAATCGTATAGTGTGGGACATTCAAAAAGAAATCAAGTAAAACAATGCTTGTTTTTATAAGAACGTCATACTTTAAAGTGCAACATGGTTTGGAAATATCTGAGACTTAATGTGCAATCAGTGATGAGTGATGACTCATCATCAGTAATGATAGATGGCTGTTGATAGATGAATATAATCCCCCCCACCCCCTACGCACATTGACACAAAATTCAGGCAAACGTACAGACCGTGAGCAAGTTTTTATATCACAAATTGATCAACTGACTAAGAAGACAAACATTAGTCTCTCAAAAAGCATTATGACAAGCAGCTATTGTATTTTGTTGACACAAATAATGAGGGGATTACAGCCTCCCATCACACAAGGATTATGTGATAAAAGCATGAATTCAACTAAGTGATTTCGTGGGCATTGAGCAAATGTCCACATTGTCTTGCAATTCACTTTCAATGTATTTCCATATTTTTAATATGTATTATTTCCGTTTAAAATGTAATCAAACTAAAAAAAGCAGCCCGTTTCTAGAAACACGACACTCAAGTGTCATATTTTATAATGTTTTTTCAGGCATCAGTCAGCAGAGAGTAATGTGACACGTTGATTAAAATCAAAACCCAAAAATGAGTTCAGGATGGATGTATATTCACTCCCCTTACACCCACACTTTTGCACCCTGTTTGTTTTATTTGAATTTCTTTTGGGTTGGACACATGTCTGCTACTGTAATGACAAAGACATGTGTGTTATCTTTGAGCTCATTTAACAAAATTGAATCAAACCAGGCTGAAACTAGAGCGCCATGACAACAGTAAATTCCTAAGTGTAAAATGAACTGATTTAAAACTACCATGTCATCCAAAAAAGCAAAGAACAGGTTACTCTCATGACCCCTTTGAAGCAGCCCAGTCACAATCTCAGAAAACAACCACATATTTACTGTTAGAGGACAAATCATCTTTAGCTATTTAGAGACATGCCCTACCTTCGCAGTAGGCATTATCGTCTCGCAGTGGACGGAAGCCATCCTTACAAACACAGCAGTCTCCTGCCTCCAGGTTCACACAGTCGGAGTGCTCCACGCAGCTGTGTCCCTCTGAGCAGAAGTCATGACCTGCAGGAGGCCCAGAGAGGAAAAGGTTGAGACCCAGTGGAGAGGAGAGGAGTGATTTGAAACCCACAAGGCCGGTGGAAAGGTTATGTCAGAGTATCACAACCCTTACGCTGAGCATCCATACAGTGGGTTCTTCCCAGGCATATTCAAACAATATGACACTAATACCCTATATTTTCTTCTGTTACCTTCTGACTGCACAATCTTGAGGGAAAAAAACTACAATACTTTAACAGATACCAGAGATAAATTTGATCTGAGGTAAAGAACAAATAATAACATGAACACGTTTAGCCAATTTCCGAAAAATATTTGTAAAGGCAAATTAACAACTTAAAGTAATCATGTTCCACCATACCTCTGCAGACTTTGCAGCATCTGCCATTTAAGGTGATCTGCTCCGACTCTGCACAGTTGAGTTTTGGACAAGGCTCGCTGGGGACCACTCGATGCATGGTCCGGTCCTGTGATGGGCAGAGAAACAAGCTTCATAAGTTCCTTCTTAGGTCTACTCTGCCCCCCCCCCCCCCCCCTTCTTTGCCAAGGGGCTGGAGGTAATTATGAAGGTAATTATTCATCCAACGTGTTTCCTCTTTCACTCTCCCACTCTCTCTCCCCCCTGTGTGTTCATTACAAACCAATTACTCATTGGTCAATAGCAGATTTTTCCCAAACTACTTCTGGAAGGAAATAAAAGCTGCCTTCTCCTCTCCTCCTGTTATCCTCAATGTTTTATATCATGATTCATGAGGCATCTTTATTATACAAACAGTGAATCAATCTTTTTGGATTATGCCTGCATGTGTGTTTAGTTAGAGTATAAAACCTGATTAGAGGGTTCCTTTTCCCAGCATGCCTTTGGCAGGTCTCTCTAACAGTGATGGGAATAACGGCGGTATAAATAATGCTGTTATAAATAACGATGTTACTAACTCTTCACATTTTAATAACGCCGTTACCATTACTGCCGGAAAATGCGGCAAGGTATTATAATTGAAGCATTTTTTTTTTCTCCATCAGATCAACTTGATCTCTGAGCAGAGAGGCATGCTTTTTTCCTTCCTTGGTTAGTGGGAGGTGCACGAGACAAGCGCATAAATGCCGACGATTGGCTGAGGTTGAGTAAAATGTCATGGTAAGCCAATCAGAGGTAGAGTTGGCCGGGTGTTTCAAAAGAACGCATAGTTGGAGTCACAACCCAACAAACAACACAAGTGAGTCAGTCAATGAGAGACAGGTGTGGCGTTATGAAATTAAGGAGAGGGGGAATTTTTCCTGCTGAAGATGTCCCACCGTGGTCAGGAAACACAGGGGAAACACTTTGTTATTCTCACTATGACTCTAGACTGGCTACTTGCGTCGAGGCTAATCGCTGTAGCTCTCTCAGGTATTAACGTCAGGCCACTAATGTTATTTGCTCTACAAAGAGTGTATAGCTTTGTTATTTATTTTTGTTTTAGTCCTTAGCAAAAAAATTATTTTGGCCTGTTGAGGGGCAATAAATATCAAAAGTTCCAAAACATCTCATGTGATATTTGTATCAATCCACTAGACATAACATCTACGTACATGGCATTTGATTGGAGGCTAGTCTCACTTTGTCCCACAGCAACATTAAAATAGTTTAGATGCGTGTACATTGTTTCTGTTAGTAATGTATTGTATTAAGTGTCCATTTCATTATACTATTCAGATTTACCATGAATAATTGAACATGCACATGTATTTTAAGTTCCATTAAAGAAGGGCAGCATATAAAAATGTACTTGAAAGTATCGCATTAGTTACTTTCTAAAGTAACTAGCTCATTTGTAATTTGTAACCGAGTATCTAATTTAGTTACTTTTTCGAAGAAGTAATTAATAACTGTAACTTGTTACTTTTTAAAAGTAACTTACCCAACACTGCTCTCTAATGAAAGAGAATCATCCTTGCCCCTCTGACTGGTGCTAGTTTAGAGTTATTAAAGCTAGACACAGTTGGAAAAAGACAAAAAGCTCTTTCTATCTACATGTTTAGAGTGCACACATGCTTTACTTAAGGATCATCCTAAGCAGTCTGTCAACAGATCCATGAATTGTCGTAACCTTGACCTTGACTCATACAGAGTATGCTTATGCAAAATTCTGGAACAAATAACATAGTCCCCAAAAAACTTTCTAAACAGGCTGTACCGTCTACTTCTTGCTACCCAATACCCAAAAACTTACACCCCCCCGCAGCCAGCAGGCACACAGAAGATCAGAGACGTGACAAGCAGCTGTCAGGGGAAGCCTGCAGGAGTCTGCAGCAGTGGGCTGACTGACAGCACTCCCCATCCCCATTTCTTTGATCTGCCTGGGACTGCCAGTCAGTTAACTGGGAGTACAGATGGGCCAGGTGTGGCAAAGCAAGCCAGACAGCTGTCTGAAGCTGCAGATTCTAACGGGGCTTTGTAGAATCTATGGAGGAGCTGGTTGATACGATAGAGTTGGGTGATTAAAAACTTCAAATCACTTTTCTGTGATTGATTGGGCCTGCCTGGCATAATGTCATCAAGTGAATTACTCCCAAAAGTAAGCGACCCACCCATCTGGTGCGTCGGGCAGACAAAAGCAAATTACTCTGAATAATTGGGAAATGAATATCATTTGGGACCACTGTGGTATCTGATCATTGGTACTGAAGAATGGCTGAGGTATCCTATGATTGACAGGTGCACTGCTCTGTCCTACAAATGTAAACCTAATTAGAAGGATTTGGCCCATTTCTTTACATCACAAAGAAAACGCTGATAGGCCGGATCAATGAAATGAGGTTTGATTTATCCTCTCGGGTTGGGCCAAGGTAGCTGTGGAATCAGTATTTAGTGAACTGTCATGCACCGTTACATCGAAATTATTAGAATTGAAGTACTTCAGTACTTGTTATATGAGTCTCTTCTTGCAGAGGATTGATAAAATCATTTTGAATACATATGTATATGACAGTGTGTTTTTTTATCTCTAGGTGTATGTGTGTTGACATAACTTACCCTGCATTCAAACAGCAGGCACCTGCCAGAGGAGTCGCGTACAGCCTTCTGATCACCCTCCACCAGCTCCCTTCCACCAAACAGGCAGACAGCTGGTAGGAGATACAGAAGTACCATCAGCATACCCACAAATAAACACACAAACACATCAACAATAAACAGAGTCATCAAATAAGAAATAACTTCATTTGGATAGTTCCTTGCAGAAATGCAGCAGTGCTTTACATCAGGGATCAACCAGTACCGTTTATTTTAAGGCCAGTACTGATAATTAGTAGATAATGAAACCGATGACCAATATTTTATGCACATATAATGCACAGTAAAAGATAGTCGGATAGTGTAGGAGGCGGGACATAAGGTCAGATTCAGTGGTCACTGAAACTAAAGCAGATTGACAGACACAGAACTGTAGCGGAGTAGCGCACCTTTTATTGAATTACCTTTATCGGGGATTAGGTAAACAAAATGCTGATACAGATAATCTGTAAACTGCCAAAGAAATGGCCCAATAATCCGCCAGGGCCGATAATTGGTCAATCCCTTCTTCACTTGACACAGAATGAGCATAAAAACAGGGATAGAACGCCACAATCAATGCAAAATAAGATGGAAAACAAAGCACACTTTATAAATAATGCTTGTGGAGATTTAAGTTGTTGAGACAAAAACTTAGCAAGTATTTTCTCTGGAGTGCACTCTCTACCAATCTACAAAATGCACATAAAAGCAAATTGCTCCCTTGAATAGACGTTTAATCAATATCATGTTTAACATTATAAGCTGTATTTTTGTTTTGGTTAAATGCACGTGAATGCTGCACATGAATAAACACCTCCAAAGATATTTGCAGAGATGCATATTGCTGAAGGATGTTTAGTGTTATTAATATATTTTATGTGAGTTCAATCTGTTGTTGAATTGATTGTAAATCAATTCTTATTTAAACATTTTCTCAAGCTATTTAGTAAGCAACTTCTCATCGTACAAATTACACACATTTTTATCCTCTCGCCAAATATATTCATATTTAACCCAAATCTACACTTCTACACTTGGATGTGGATATGAACATTGGGTGGAACAATAGGGCTCTTATCTACCAGTCCTGTTTTACATGTATGAGACAATCTGTCCTGGTTATTTACAGCTTCTTTTTTTAAGTCCTCAGGTAAATCCAGTCAAACCAAATCAAGCTTATCAGACCCAATTAAGCAGCTAAGGAAGTGATGAAATAATTAACATGTAGAGAGGGAATGCACTGCTCACTGCGACACAGTGGCTAATCTGTCTCATTCAACTGCAGGGTAGGGAGGGGTGGAAAAATAATCAGATGGGCAGAAAGTCTGTTTGATGGGCAGTTGGGGTCAGACAGATTCAGACTGATATGAGGATGAGAAATGATTGACACCGCAGGGCAGGCCCTATCACAAAGCGCTGTATCATGAAAGCGAAGGACTTCTGAAACAGCCATTTGACGTTCTATTTGACAGACCATAAAAAAAACTCAGAACTTCTCCCTGCAAGGCCTTGTGCTGCCAGATAAGGCTTTAATTTGGAGAGTGAATCATGTCTTTGTAGTGGGGGAACTTGCGGCACTCTTCTCTCCAAAGCAGGAGCATGCGTAATTAGCTGTGTGTTTGTCTACCTCGTTGAGATAAGTGAGCACAGGGGTGTTGAGTTTAAGGGGATTACCAGCTACGTGTTTATATTTGTGTAACACAGCAGCCGATTCGGAGTCATACTTGAAAACACATGTGTTGCAACCACAACCCATGGGTCAGTGGAAATGATGCAGACGCAAGCTGATTAGAATCCAACACTAATGGTTTCTCGCAGATAAAGACTTAAATCTTCTCTCTTATTATTTGCTTTGCAAGGGAAGCAGGAGAGCAGCAGTGTGTGGGAGTGTTTGGTGAGAAAGTTATCATGTGAAGTCAGCTTGCACAAGATGTGGAGTGAGATCTACAAAGAAATATTCTACGTACTCAAAGTACCATTCGTATGGTCTGTAATCTTCAATAGGTCACAAGTGATAGCAGAGGAGCATTCTTATCAATACTTAATAAAGCCAATTAGTTCTTTTGTTTTATACACTGACAGCTAGCTCTTTTCGACTTTTAAAAGCAAAAATCCATCACATTTCTTTAAGTTTCATTTGGGTTAACAACAGAAGAATGATGGGTGAGAAAAGCTAATATCCTCTGAAATCCATTTTTATTGAGAGGGGAATTGAGAGAATATTAGATGCAGAGTGCTGCGGTGAGGAGGCTAATAAGAGTTCATTGCTGAACTCAGAGTCTTGTGGAAAAAAAACAGACCCTGTATGTAGAATATGTGATGAAAGAGAATTATTTATGCAAAAACATATCAGTGCTCAAAGTAAAAAAAAAAAAATTGACATTTAAGAAGACCCTTTTGTCAATGAGAGTGTGCATCATTTTAGGCATTTAACATTCCTGTTGTCTTCACTTTCTCACAGCCTCAACATGTCTGCCATAAATAGGAACTACTTTACATCACATGCAGCGATCCCAGATTTACTGGCTCATGTCTGTGTGACTGGTGGCCATCTGTGTTTTGAAGCCAGCTAGTGAATAATTGATAGGTCCATGTATATGCAAAAAGATGGACTCATCTCAAGAGGCATGTTAGGAGGTAGCTTAGCAACACACAACAGAGCCCTGGTCAATTGTCAGGCAGCCCTTGTGGAGGTGTGATGTGCGCTCTAAATCTGGTTTTGGAGGTTGTTTTGCTGTTGTGTGTGCGGGTTTGTGCGCAATTGTGTCCATGATTGTATGAGTGTAGGTGGGTGACGAGGTTAAGGGTACTCCACTCACGCTGGCACTCCTTGCAGCATGCACCCTTTACGTAGGCAGGCGCCGTGCCCACTGGGCACTGAGGAGGAGGGCAAGGGATGGCCTCACATTGCACCGTGCCGTTCTGGTGAAGAGAGAGAAACACAACACGTTGTTTAAAGATTAACTATAGGCCAACGAATACTGGATCTTTCAGGCTGATATTAATAGATGTTACATCAGTAAGAAAAGAAATACTTCTGCAGCAAAGAGCGTTGTATGGAACCACCCACATTATTTTTTTGGGACAATTTGGTTGCAAGAAACCCAAATTTCAGATATAGAAACTTGTTGAAAGTGGGTCAAATTTGACCCGAGGACAACAGGAGGATTAAAATTAGTAACTACAGAATTGTGAACAGTATATGTACAGTAGTAACCAAGACATTACAATTGAAAAATAAATGCACTAGTGGACACAAAATGTAAAGGGGACACGTTTTCTAAATAAAAAAGCCAAACATAAGTGCTTTTCTTCTTTTCTTGTTTTTCCTCAGCATTTAAATGTAAGCATTATAAATGCTGGTGTGAACAGGCCTCCTACTTATCTTCAATCTGTTCCATTGTGTTAATATGCTGGTAGGGAGGATTCTGGGAGAAATAAAGAGTATACTTAATCTTTAAAACAGTCAAAACACTGTGTTTAAAAAATTTAAAAAGATTAGTTTGGATTTTTTGGGGTTGTATGAGGTAATTATTCATAGTCAGTTTATTACCTACTGTATAGTAGATGGCGACCAGCACACCCCCAGAGTACCGACATGGAAGATAATTAATCGATTTAAACGTATAGCCACCTTAAAAATGGCCCATCTAAAAAATAATTGTATATAAGTTTAAGTATATGGTATATTAAGAATATTTCATCCACTTTTCCTTGCTGTCGGACAGCCCTTTCCAATGGGGAAGTGACGCTATTATATTCTTCAATGCCTAACGTTAACGAATATGAACTATCCCTTTAATGCTATCTCCTTTTCTCCAGGTTGTGCCTTTAATTAACATCGCTTCCACGGATGAAAGCTCTGTGACAGCAACATCTATGAACCTAATCCACATAATTGATAACATCTTAATGCATGACCTTTGGATTTTAAAAGGTCAGAGCTAATTGCCACACATAAGGTAAGGAACATATCCCATCTAATTCCTTAATTGCACCCAAGGAATGGCAACACACCGTTTCTAGCGAATGAAGTGATTTCATTGGATGAGTGGGCAGAACAAATCCCTGATGATAATTATCATCTGTCAAGAGCAATTAGGTGCGGTGCACTGAGAGATGTGTGATTTCCTATTATTTTTGCATCTTGGGTAGGGGTGTGCAAAGGCATCTCATTGGCTGGTTGGAGGAGTTCAGTGGCAGGGAATGAGTTTTAGGTTCCAAAGCTGAGTAGACTGACGGGGGTGAAATCTGTTTGCTGATCTGCCAGCCCCAGATCTCCAATAGCTTATAATTCTTTTTTTGGCAATTATTCACACTTTGTATGCATTGCAAAGTAGACCCTTGAGAGAATAAAGCATTACTAAGCACTGTTGTTGATGTGTCTAATCCTGACTGCTGTGGAGGTTTTCTATACAGTATGCTTTCTCGGGTAACTGGGGCAACCCGTCTCTAATGCAAGGAAATAATGAGAATACAAGCTGTCAACAATGGGGCCCTTGCCCTCTGCACCTCCACTCTACCAAAACACACCCACACACACCCCCACCTTCACACACTTGATGAACAAGGGGAGAAAACAAAAGCCAAGACCTACAATGGGAGCAACAAACGTGTAAATGTGGACACTCGCATACACACAGATGCTCACACAAAACTGATGCATGCACACAGACACAATACAACACACAATGTTGCAGACAAGATAATAAATGCATGTTCTCCCTTTCTCTCAGGCACACATACGCAAATTTGCCCACACATTCACACAAATACATCTATTTATCTTATGACATGCAAACATGCCTTTAAACGTGCATGCAACAGCCACACACTCACATGCAGTATGACATGCATACAATTCCAAATTCAGTGTGTTTTTACACACACACACACACGCACGCACACTCTCACACACACACACACACACACACACACACTTAATTAAAATTTTAAATTGAATACCCCCCCTTGCTTTTTATTACTCTAACACACACATACACATGGACACACA
>NC_048414.1:15488855-15490261 GCF_013103735.1 Etheostoma cragini
CACACACACACACACACACACACACAGTGAGACCCCACCGTGCATGTGCAGTTCCTGCAGCCATCTGTCCAGCCCTCATCTTCCCTGTAGACGACCCCCTTGACGCTGCAGGTTCTCTCACAATAGCAGCCATCCAGCCCATTCATCTTCTCCTCTGCCCTGGACAGCTGCTCACGCCACCCCCCCACCCAAAAAAACAAAGGGCAAGAAAGAGAGAAGATGAGAAGTTGACCTTGTTGCGTGTCTATATTCACATGAAGAAAGCAGAGCTTCAAAAGCAAACCAATGGCATTTCAAAAGCAAGTCATTAACCCCACTTACACACACAGGCTCTGCATCACAACAGAAGAGACTTCTAATTCTAAGATGTCACTGACCGCCCGTTGCAATGTATGTTAATGACAAAAGCACACTGACATGTGGATTTTTTATGCTAAAGCACAATTTGGCATTGTAATAGTTCATTTAAAATGGTGTGCCAAAATGGAATAAAGGCCAATTAAGATATGGTATTTCACATGACGTTACCTTGCTGGATGTTTTAGCAAGGATATCTTGCAGTTCCATGATTTTCTGCACAAGTCCGTGGAAATCATTGCAGGTTGGGCATGCTGAGATACAAGACACAATATAGCATATTAATTACATACAACTATCGTAAATTACGATGTTAATTCAGACATTTGTTGTTAGTGCACGATACTGCGATATCACTACTTACTGCAATATTTTCTACCATTAGTTTAGACTTAGATTAGGATTTACATCTCAATATTACAAACATCCTGGCAAAATCACTTGTGGATTAATATCTACAGCATGAACATGTAATTTACCTATTTATCTATTATTTATTTACTAACTAATTTACTTTGAGGGACATTGTCAACAGCTCAGTGCTTTTCTCTCTTCACTTTCTATTATTGGAAACATATTCTGAAGTGTCCTCTCTGCAAGAGGACCTCGTTTACAGTGAACTGCAGTAAGCAGTGTCCTCCGGCAACTTTTGGATGCGTGGGTACATAAACTCAGTGTGAAAAAAATATTTAAAAACATGTGATGTTTATGTGTCTTCCCTGTTTGCAGGAGAAGCAGTTTGTCTGCAACAGCCCTGATGGTGTGACGGGCAAAGAAAATAGTGCCACCTGCAAAGACGTAGTATCATCATAACACCCAAGACAAAGGATGTCACTGCACTAGGATGTAATCTTGTGTAATTGCCAAAAGTTTGTCAAAAACTGCATACTAAAAGTCATGCTTAACTGAGATTTTGATTAATTAATTAACTTTTTTAAATGATTTAATTTCTTAAACGAGTAGGATTGGTTCCTCATATACAGTGGTGTGAAAAAGTGTTTGCCCCCTTCCTCATTTCCTGTTCCTTTGCATGTTTGTCACACTTAAGT
>NC_048414.1:15490361-15506960 GCF_013103735.1 Etheostoma cragini
GTGTTTACTTGTGTTGTCCTTGACTATTGTTTAAATTGGTTTGATGTTCCAAAACACTTAAGTGTGACAAACATGCAACGGAACAGGAAATGAGGAAGGGGGCAAACACTTTTTCACACCACTGTAGACCAACTTGAGGCTGTGGACACGTTAACATTCATACATTCATTAAAGATTGCTTTGTCAGTAACGTTTGCTATATGTTCCGCACTTACTCAGGAGAGATTATGGGAATTATCCCCCTTCCTGATTGGTTCACTATTTGCATAACCTTTAATTAACCTATACAAGTTTTATCCAGGGAAAATTGTTTCTCAATTGCTAAGCTGTTTAAAGCAGTTTTACTCCAGTGGGTATATGGTCTTAGAAGAAGAATTTAAATAAAAAAACAAATCAGTGCAACCAAGTAATTTGCAAGAGGTAATTTAAATGAAATGAAACACTCAATGAAATGGTTCTTTAATGTGTTGAGTAAAAAGGCTGCACTCACTTCTGTTCAGATCTGGACACTGCGAGATGTAACCCTGTGGCATAACCAGGATCTCCACGTCCTGCATCACTCCCTGCAAACGCAGACACACACCCCAACAATTTCAATCAAGAAGAACACCTCACAGAGGGCAGACATGTACATGTTTAGTAAGTTGATAAGGAACATGAGGGGCAGTGGTGGCTAAGTGTTCTCACAGTACATTTCCACGTGAGATAACTTGGAACCACAAAGTACGGAGGACATGCAAACACAAAACCTTGTTCACGAGAGCCTTGGTAACTGCTGCAATCATAAAACAGCAGTGAATCAGAGAGTGAGTGCAAATGTATTTTACAATCTGAGGAGTGAGAGACAGAGAAGTTAGTTGTGAGATAATATGTCACCTTGGTTGTTTGGATGAATCATCTTATAACCGGACAGCAACAGGAAGTTAAGTGACCCAATGATGTGGGAGTTTAAGGAGATGGAATTTTTAGTTTTTCTACAATCTCGTCTGATTCGCATAAACAGGAGATACAGATTCAATTTGATTCATAACACCCAATTCATAGCCTTTCGTCCTGTGACTGAAACACCTACACACACACACACACACACACACACAAAGACATATACACATACGCGCACAGATACTCTGTCGCCATGGTAACTTGAGATATTTCATTACTTGAGTGCATTTATTTCCCTTACAGAAGTGGAGCAGTGCAACTTAGGATAAATTGTTTTTAAATTGTCTTGCCACTTCAATTTACCAACCATACATTTAAAAACCTGAGGAAATGATTTGCGGATTTTTTCACGGCAACGGGCTGAAATGGAAGCAGAATGGAGTTGTGTCCGTTAAACTTGTAATGAAACCATAAGACTATACATTTATCTGCAGCAATTACACACATTTTTCCCATCCTGCATCTACAGCAAACATCTGAACTGTGCCATTCCTACCTATGCTTTATAAATAGTATGTAGTTTTAGTCAGTGAAACAACAGCGTGTTTATCTTCAGTAATGTGACATATTTACAAGAGGGATTTAAATCAAATTTTTTGGATTCTATTGGATCACTTAAAAATAGACGTGTTTTGGCGCGACTATGGTGTGATACGAAGTTGAACAGAGATTAGAAGCTGTAAATGATCTAAATTAAACCTCAATTACAATTATAAAACAAGTTATATTTAAACACAGGGATACAGGATTAGAAATTGAAAAGTTAAGTTTTTATTCCCTGTGTCTTTAAGCAGAGCCTGTGTTGTAATGCATCACTATCAGAAAAGCAAACATTTTTAACTCTCCAGAGTGGTTCTTCTGTGTCTGTGACACTCAGGACCTCGTGTACTAACGCTTTTGCGCTTACTTCAGGCGTATTTGTTTCGCAACGTGCGCGTAAAAGCATAGAAAGGTATGTACAAACATCCCGCACTGAGGTAAAAGCGCAGACTGCCTGTTGCGGGAAATGAAGATGGCAAATTGTGAATTTCCGTGTCGTGCATATGCGTTAACGGGAGGCCATAAAGAGATGTGAGGGGGAAGCGTAAATGTGTCTAATTTTGTATTTCGCGGTATGTAAAAAAAAACTTCCGTGACAACGCACCTCTATTTTGCGGTGAAAATTCTCCGCCTCCTAAAAGCAGGTGTAAAGGTGGAAGCGGGTTTCCTCGCATATGCAGTAATCCGAGCAAGACAAAAACATAGGTCAAGGAGACGAGCTGAAAGTATTTTTGCCACAAGGATCACAAGTTTCCAGTTGAGTGAACACAAAATCATTAAGTGTCACAGATTAAGCAGCCATGCAATATTACAGTTACTGGAAGAAATCAAAGATGACATAGAATCTCTGACTCAGTGTTCCATTCCATTCCAGCAGTTGTTAAACTCCTCGCTACATTACAAATATTGGCATCAGGATCGTTTCAAACAGTCATAGCATCAGCAGTATTGCAGTCTGCACTCAGCCGCGTCATAGCACAGGTACTCAACGCTTTGATACAGCGCAATTTACAGAATAGTGGGCAGAGAAAGGCACTGTTTACCCTGTGAACTACACGTTTGGTAAATACAACGTAAGCAGACCTAAGTATTACAGTGTGCGCTTTCTGCGATTTGACCATGGCGCTAAAAATGCTGCGTTTGTAAATGTACATACGTGAGGGCCAAAGTATTTATGCAGTAACTAGTGAGTTCTCAATGGTTTTCCCATCTGTACCGGAAACAAAGTGATAGCTGAATCACTTCTAATGCAGTTTCTACAAAATGCAAACAATAATGAGAAGATAATATCCTGCTAGATAAAAAATAACTCCAGAATGAAATCTAATTTGTATGTTTCAACAGTTGCTGTTTCTTTTGGGATTGCCTAAATTAACAGTAAATTGGCTTCAAATTAGGGCGTAGAACAATTTGCTACATCAGCATACAAATCTGCTACAAATGACACACCACCACCAAAATTACAAAATTGTGTCACCAGATAAATAAGATAAAATAGATAAAGCTCTCTTACAATGTGCATGGACTGTAAAGAAGATGTGCAGATACGCTCATTCTGATTACGGTCTTTACTATGACTGTTCGGGATGTGGTTTTCAGCTAACACCCAGACAATGACTGTTTGTGTGAGTGCATGTGTACTAATCAAGCGGTGGGTTTTAAAAGGAGACATGGATTCTAGCAACTCATCAAGGCTTTAGAGAGTGGCAAGGAGGAGAGATGCTGCTACGTGACAAGATTAGCTGGTGACCTCCAAGGCTTCTTTCTACCAATTAACACTGCAGAAATTCAACTGCTAGGACACAGTGTGTAAAGCACACACACACACACACACACACACACACACACACACACACACACACACACACACACACACACACACACACACACACACACACACACACACACACACACACACACACACACACACACACACACACACACACACACACACTACATCAAACACAGAGCGAGTCACTAGCAGACTGATTAAAATAGTTATAGTTGCTGCTACTGACATTTTGCCCCAACATGTCTCCCCAGGTGGGACATTTTAGAGTGCAGTCCAGTCTGGGAGAGGCGATATATGTCTCCCTGCCTGATAAACAATACTATAGACTAAGCTTAATGAGCATAGTCCACAGGCTATTTAATGATTTCTTCCAAATCAGCAGTGTGGGGTTGCTGAGATAATTGCAATAGGCTTAGCAGCAGACTAAGAGAAAGGGAAAGAACAATGACAAAAAAATTCAATTCCTAGGGTAGGCAGAACAACCCTCAAATTAAAATGGTAAGCCTTGAAAAATGCACGCAATTAAATCCAACAGCAACAATAAATAAAACCAAACAAGCCAAACAAAGAGGGAGAAGATACAGTATAAACCAAGATTTGAGTGCAGGGGCTAGAGCTGAGATGCATAACTCGTTCTTGATGATGATTCAATCTGAATCATTTATTACAAATCAGGCATCAAAATTCATACACTGAAAGGGACATTTTTACACCAGTGCTAACCTTGAAGAAGCCATGAGCAGCGTTTCTCTGTCCGAGCCAAAAGGAAGCATCCTCAGGTATGTCCATGTAGGGGGCTTCCACGACACGCTCGTAGATCCTGCAAAATACAGAATGTTCCGATAATGTGATATCTTTTTATTTCTATTTTCCTACATTGAGAATAACAATTTCCCCCTGCACGGCAGGTCTTGCCCTGTTAAATCCTTCTTTTAACTCTATCCCTGAGGAGAGTATAGATAGCCACCTGCTGTCCTTGATACACATGGAGTTGCCGTCTGCTCCTTTTTTTGTGCCAGGGAGGATCTTCACACACAAACTGAGTGACACCCTTTTCGTACAGCAGATACACGTATGACTCAAGGTGCGTTTGACCTGCTATTTGAACCCATTCTTTTGAGACAGTTAAATGGGATTGGTGCATCCTTAATTTAACGCTAGTTTTGGAAACACGTCTTTATTTTAAGTTTAAGTGACTTATAAAACTGGGGACGACCTCCAGCTCACCCAGTAAGAGTGTTCGCCCCATGTTGACCGAATCCTGCAGCGGCCCAGATTCGACTCTGACCTGTGGCTCTTTGCTGTGTGTCATCCCCCATCTCTCCCCTTTCCTGTCCTGTCTATCCAGTATCACTATCTAACAAAAGAGAAAAGACCCCAAAAAAAATCTTTAAAAAAGACGTAAAACTGCATAGCCTCCCATACAGAAGTATTAACCCAAACTAAAACAAGTTTATTTAACATTTTATTGAACACAACTAATTACTTAAAAACTGAAACTTACCTGTTACAGTCAACATGTAGTATAACATGAGAGGCGCTGACGGCCACAGAGACCTTGTGCCACTGGTCATCAGCCAGGCTGTAAGGGAACACCTCAGTGTGGGGCTGTTGGCCTTTGGTACGGTAGTGAAGACGCACCTCACTGCGCTGGCCACTGCTCTCCAGCTCCAGGAACCTGACGTGTCGAAGTGTCAGTTGACAGATTCTCTGAAAATTTGCATTCCCTACATTGTACAGTATCTTGCTGCAATTAAAGTCTCATTACTAGAACTGCATCCTTGTGTCAACAGAGGGCTCCTCTTAGCATAGTGCTGAGAGTTACACGTCACTCATTTCCAAGCAGTACATCTCATCAGATTTGCAAAACCATTTAGAATGTAATCACATCACTAGTCAAGAATAATGGTGCTATGTGGCTGTTAAGTGCAACATCAGCAACACACAGCAATCGCCCATGTGTAGTGGTTCAACTCTTTACATTAGCGTATTAGTACTCTAACAGAACCCCCTTCTCCCCACCACTGAGATTTACCCAGATTTACCCAGCACTAATGGAAAATACAGCCAATACACACACATCACCTCTGCCCTTAAATACAGACTTATATAAGCTAGACTCATTTGCTGGAAACATTATTCAAAAAAAAAATAAACACTCATACAAGTGCAGCAATAGAATTGATTTATCTGCAAACCAAATCTAGATTTACTTTACCCAGGCCATGCAGCCATTCATCTCGGCTTCTTAAATGCACTAGCTGACACTTCTGCCTCTGAATTAGTCCTTACCATGTTTCCAAATGAAACCATACAGTGCTGCTTTGTTGCATATGAATAGCAGGGAAAGCTAATCAGCAGCGAGGAAAGTCATTAACATCCCCGCAAGCTCTCTCCTCAAGACTGACTTTAATGTACAAACTGTTCAATCAACGCATTATGTGGATTTAGATTGCTGTTCTGATCATCCAACGGCTCAGCTACCACAAACTAATGGAAAACATTAGCATGCTAACTGCAGATAGTGTCTCAGTTTTCGATCCACAATTCCAGATTTAATGTTTGGATCGTTGATGGACTGTGAATAATGACTTGGCATACAGGGGGATTTGCTTTGTTTACTCAACTGGTGTGTAAAACATCTAAATTCTCATCAAATACAAATATTCAGGTTCCAATCAACATATAACAAACTGCTAAACAGACAAATAAAGAGAGTGGTACTAAATTTAGAAAACAAGTTTAATTATGGTTTATCAATGGAGCTTTACAAACAGCTTTACTGTACTTCTTGTGACATTAGGAGCTTACGATACTAGTTCTATCTCAAATGAACTCACTCACACACACTGATTTGAAGATTTGATCTCTATGCATGTATCTGCAAGTATATCCAAATAAAAAAGGGTATGGTCTACCCTGTTTCTATGTGTCATAGAACATATCTTAATCATATTGTGTGAAATGTGGATTGATCATACCTGTTCTCAGAGTGATGAATAGAGAGGATGACCCCAGAGTTTAGGTGATCTTGCTTGAGGGTCACCAGCACAGTAAACTCATTCTTGCCTCTCAGCTTTTGAACCATTTGCTCGGAGACTTCAACAGGAGCCATCACTTCCCTGCCAGACCCTGGAACGAAGACAGAAATATCAAATATTATGTAAATGGTTAAATGGTAAATTACTGCTTTTATCTATCTTTATCCAAAGCACTTCACAATTTGCCTGATCTTTACAGACACTCACACACTGATCGGAGAAAGCTACCATGCAAGGTGCTGCCATGACCACCTGGAGCAATTTGGGGTTGGACATGTGGACAAGTATAGGGCCTTTGGTTGTTTTTATATGTACTATCATTTCTAGTAATCACACAATTAAAGGTGGAGTCTGCAATTCTAATCCAATACACCTTTTGTCAAATTCAGCAAATAACTCCTCACGGTCCCCTGGCTCTCTGTTTTGTGTGCGTGCTGAAAAACAAAAGGCGTTCATTCCCAACCCTAAGTGGCTCGGACCCCCAAAGTGGCTCGGACCAAGCTACACAACATTATTCCATTTGTGCTTATGCACAAGATAGGGGAAAGGCTATGTATGTGTTGAAAGAAAAGCAGTGGGAGCCAGTGGGACGGTAAAATTGGCACATGCAAATATTTTGAAGGAGCACTGAAGGGAGGTGTGTATATCTCTGTGTGAGTTCCATTTAAAACAATCTTTCTCCAGAATCGCAGACTCCGACTTTAAGTTCCTAAAGGAGATGGTATTGACATTTTTGAGATACAAGAAGACAAGAACATTTAAGACTAGAAACCATCAGTTGGGATTTCACAGGCCATAAGCAGTAAATATTTGATGTATTCACATCTTGTGACACTCTTGACGAATTTGAATTCATAAATAACAAATCAAGACGAAACCCATTAAACACTAAACACACTTTCGCACTTTGTACAATAAAGCTTCTAAAATCTTATTACTCAGTTCTGCAAGTTGGTTGACCATTTGGTCTTCATGTTGTGATCTTCTGGACTTAATCTGATAAAAGGTTAATATGACTGCAAGACTTCTTAAAGTAATCATGGGGATGTTTATAAAATTAGGGCATTAGGAAATTGGTCAACCCCTTTGAAGCTTAAGTGGTTTCAAGATCAGGTCAGGTCATTCAGATCAAACAAAACTTGAAGTCATCCACCTGCCAAAATCATATATTGTAATAACATTTAGCATGTATCAGCTATCTCAAAAATTAGATCAGTGGATCAAACACTTTCTCATTGGCGTGGTGTAGGACTTGAGATAAGAAGCTAAGCTTTGCTGGATAAGAATTGAAAGGCTAAAGGTGCTGGTGTGGATGGGAGGGCATTTTCGGTGTATTTAGCTCATAAGCTCTTGTTTGCATCAGGGTGCCCTGTTTCTTCTCACCAATTCTACATAGACGTCTATGCTACTTTAATGGAAGCATCAATAAATGATGCCGTTTCTCAGAAGCAATCACATCAAAGAGTTCACTTCCAGCTGCGGGATGCATGCAAGATGCCTGGGCACACTCAAGTGCTCCAGGAAGCTAGCGTGGGAGCTTTTCCTCAGCGTATTCACATTGCTTCCAGCTTGTGGGTAAGTAACCAATTAACACAATGCAATGTGAAACAGCAAGTAATGTCCTGATGACGACTGACACTTCCAGTGTACTCATCAGTTATGTAGGATGTAATAGCAGCATGGTGAAACGATATGCGTGTTTTCATTCTTCTTCACTGTGTATTTACTGTGCTGGCATTAACATTAGCATTTTTCCCTAATGGAGGCTTTAAAGCCCATTAGGGACATATTTTGAGTCATTTCTCTTTTAACAAAAATGCTTACTAGATTTGACTTTGAGGAGATGCACAGAGCACAGTTTTATACATTTTGTACTGCCAGTGGAGTATCATTCCAGTGTCATTGGCTGAGGTGGGACAGATGGTCCAATGACATATATAGCAGTTCTGCCTAGCAATAATCTGCTGCCATCAACAGATCCCACTTAACTCCACACGCTCGACGCAGACGTCAGAAAAACTCGTCATTCACAACACTTCCTATATATTGTCAAATGTCTCCTTGTTTTTTGTTTAGAAGCAGCGAAAACCACAGTTTCCTAGAGGTGCTCTGCCAATTCTAGCCAATCCAGAAGCATCTTTAATCCATCATAGAATTACAGAGTCTTTTGGTGTTTTTGTAACATAAGCAAACGATTATGAATCCAAAAATCCACTTGCGTGTATGTTTCATTTACTTCGTGGCCTTTGGACCGTCTCACCGTAGCCCTAGCTGAATAGCCGAGTAACTTGCCCTTTTCATAGACCTCTCCTGTGTCTTCATAGCCCTTCCAGAAGGTGAGAAATGTGGCTATAAGGCGGTGACTTTTTCGGAGCCTGTGCGGAGACTGTGCACGCAATTCAAGAGCGATAAATCCACAACTGAACAGCTATTTTGTCTGTTTTGGATTTGTACCAAAGAGCGATCTATTTTTTGTTAGACAGCAACCATCTTTGATAAGGGTACTTAGACTGACAGCTTTGTTGACCAATCAAATGAAGTAATGTTCCCAAAGAGTTTGCTCAGCAAAAAGAGAGCCCTCAAAGTCCTTATTCCCTAGGTGTGTATTGGGAGGAGAATACAGAGATGGCAGAGTGAAGCCTGCAGGTTGAAATGAGTGTGATTTGGCTTACTGATGTTCAATAGCAGACATTATTACACAAAGAGACCAAAAGGCTGTAAAAACAGCTTAGACCTAAACAAATACAGTACAAATGGCCACTGTTGACAAAAATCTCAGAAACGATAGTAAATTATTTATGCTTTGATGGGGTGTTTTGAAGCAAGTTACTGAATTCTTATCAAAGCTACAGATGGGTCTTTTGCATGCATCTTTTTGTGTCAAAATTTCTCTCTGCAGTTAGTCATTTATCACTTTTGAAGCAAAGATGAGCTCAGTCCAAACAGGGGTTACAATGTCTATGGCTATATGCGCTGGTAAGTCTATTGTCATGCCATGTGTTTAACAGAGAGTACACAGACATCTCAATCATGAGCAAAATTAGCGCAGTGGGAGCAGGTGTCAGGGCGGGGTCCATACTGAGAGGATGTTCATAAGGCAGGGGGGGAGGGATGGAGAGGACTGAGCAACCTCTTCACTGGGCTGCTCCCAGCTTGGCGGCCATGAGCCTTTGATCTGTGAGAGAAGGACTCTCATCACCAGTCTTAATACTTGGAGGGGAATGTGGTTGCTTTAAATGGGACTTTGGGGGATTGGGGGGTGGAAACATCTCCTCATTTCGGTGGAGTGATAAGATTGGTCTGCGTAGAGTTGCCTGTATGAGAAGCACAATGATCTCAACACTGGTGACAGCGATTAAGACTGCTATAGCGGCAACATCTCTGCATTCCTAAAAACACACACAAAAGAGCAGTAAAAGAGTTTATGCTATGATGAGAGGGCCAGCTTTCCCTTCTGCCAAATCAATGTGGCCCTGCTGTGGGGGCCTTTGGTCGATTATCTATTGGCAGGCGCCTCGATGGGGCAGCCACCTGCTACTAACTACCACTCTGATGTGAGATACTGACACAAAATAGCTTGAAAATGATGATCTAGCACATTTTTCCAGCACAATAAGGATGTCATCCATCCAGGTTGTTTACAGGCTAAGAGGACTGGCTGATTGTGAGGGTTTTATCAGCTGACTAGATATCTCCATAAGCCTCAAGCTCAGTAGCATCCCTAGGAAGCGTTGCTTTTGGCTTCAGCCTAATCTTATCTCCTGGGTACACTGTGAGTGATGGTTACAGTCAGGCCACACTTTCCATCCCTAAGCTTGATTTCTAATCTTAAACTGCTAATATGGTCTTATTTTGTGTGACCCCTAGCACCCATACAGCTGTGATTCCCTCACACTCACTGCATTTCCATGGATGTATATTGACAGGGCTGCACGAATCATTTGCTCACACATTTAGCATCTAGAACAGGTGCCCTGCAGCACAGCTTGAGAGTCCAGATACACCCAGCTTTGCCACAATCCTTTTCTCACACAATGCTTTAGCTTTTACCTGTATACAGAAAGGTTGTGTTCTTGGCAAGAGTTTTCCCTTTTTTACCAGCAAAAAGAAAATGCTCTGAAGGACATGTGTAAGTATATATTTAGGTTCATTAGATGTTTAGCTTCTAATATAATAATTTCCCAGAGGAGAGTACTGACATTAGATAAGAAGATCATAGACACTTTTGTATGTGAATAATGAGGACTTTCAATATTTGGTCTCTTGTGGATTGCAGAACAAAATAACACCCTTACGTCTTAGCAACAATTCTTCAACAACATTTTACAAATAAGCCATCTCTCGACCAATTAAGAGTGAGTGAGCTGTGAAATGCACTAAAAATGTAGAGCCAAGAGGGGCCTGGATAAACACAGTGATTCAATCAGCAGAGGAAGGAACACAAAACTCAGATAATAAAAAGTAAAAGTTTACCATTTTCTTATTGCATAATGCTTTCCATTTCAAAAAACAACACATCTTATCTGCCGGCCTGAGCACAGAGGAGGATATGTGTGGGAGGTTCAGGCAACAGACTATCTCTCCAGAGGGATTAGAGTAATGATAAACTCTCCACCGGCAGAAAACTCCGAACCCTTCATTACTGTCAAAACACACTAAAACACATTTACATACACAAACAGGTGTAGAAAACGGACACACACAGCCACTATGCTGCAGACATTTTGACTAGCCTACAGCTCCAAACAAACATTGAGTCAATACTAAGAAAGACTGCCGCAAAGATATGCAGAATTCTAGGCTAACACACACACACACAATAGCTTGCTCTTGGAGCTCCTAAATATTCCACAACGCTCAGTCAATCTGCATTCGGCGGCCCATCTCCTCCCACTGTGTCTACACTCTCCTGGAACAAATACTAAACCGAGCCAAGGGCACCTCTAGGACTGCTTTGGCCAGCAATTTCTTCCCAATTCTCAGATCTTCTCCCCAGTGACCGCCTGTCTGACATTCACACATACACAAAGCTAATGACAGCCTTCCAGCCACCCAACTGTATAAATGCCCTGGGAGGATAGAAATATCTCTCCCTCCGTGGTCACCGGTGCTCCTGTGTGGAATGTAGGATCAGGCTCGCCTCAGAAAGCCGCAAGCAAAGCAAGCTCTGAGCACAGGGAGTTGGGGATAATGCCAGTCAACAGTTTGGAAAGGTTGGGTAACTTTTCGGGTAACACAACAAAATTCACTCAACTAAAGCATACATCATGGAAATCGGAAACTTTTATATTGAGATTAAAAATCTGTGTGGATTGAATTATCCAATTTTGACTAAACAAGACTGTCTGTATTAATTCAGGCCAATGTCACCGGCCATGTGATGGCTGTTAAAGATCCACCACAAGATCACACAGAAAAACTTCATTGAGTCCACTTAAATAAAAATAAAAAACATTCTCATACAAACTGACAAGAATGTTCAGATATTGGGTGACAGAACAAGGCAGGGACACTACGATGCCAACAACAAATTCATTTGAATCTTCTACACTGCTTCTAAAAATTCTAGAAACAATGTGCCTCTGCTTTAAAGCCTCTTATTTAAATTAATAAGAAATATTAATTATTAATATTTACATAAACACAACTTTTCAAGTATCCTAATACAGTGCTTACATGCCTGTAATACATTAAAATAGTTATTGGTCGCTGTAAACATTCCTCCTGTCCACACTCGCCACAGAACCGCATCCTAGCAACAAAGCAACATTGGTGGTTTTAATGTAAGAGATGAGGGAGAAAATCCAAATACCTTCAGCTTAAACTAACACAAGATGTCTGCAGTCTGAGTTACACAAATCGATTAAGTCTTTTTAATCAAATTTTAATTTTGTGTTACTATCCCTCTGCTGGGGTTCAGCAAGGAAACACTGGAGGCACATTGAGGGAATTTTAGTCTAAAAAGTCTGTAACTTTGGAAAACCTGACTGATTTGTCTGAAACAGATTGCAGAAATATTAGCTTCAGCTGAACTTTGGAGTTCATTTTTTCGTCATATAGAAAAGTATCTGAGAGTCTCAGCTTGGGTTTAAAAAATACAACTGTTAACTGAAAACTGTTGTTGTGTCTTTAAAAAAACAAGCAAGGCCACTTTTTGCCCATTTTACCTCATTGGCAGAGTTTTTTTTATTTCCTGTTTCTGTTTATTTGCATAATACAAGGACATTTCACTACATTAAATTATGATTAGCTTATTTCTATTAGGTTTTTTTTGCAGTTTATTTAAATTGCATTGTGCAACAGGAACTGGAATGAGACAAACGGCTATATAAACTATAGTTGTAATAGTATATTTTGCTGTCAAATGATCTAATGATTAGATGCACTGCGTGATCCATTTGGTAGCGGCATCTCTTGTCCAAAGCACCTCATAGCATAAAGAGAGCGTAGAAGTTAAGCATGAATGTTACACTAACCTCTTTTGTCTGTGTTAATTACCTTATTGATCCATGTAGGTAAATTCTCATTCTGCTGTCCTGTCTTTCCTGTAAGTGTTGAGTTAGCTACAAAATGCCTCCTCTGAACCGGCTCAATACACTTCAGCAGAATGTACAGAAGATGCTTTCCTAGATAGACGCTTACATCTGGCCTCTACAGGACTTAGCTGCCCTTCCACCCATTGCATCATTACTAGCAGCTTGCAAATGAAGCCCCTACAGTGGGAACACACAATTGTTATTTATATTCAAATACTTCTATCTGTTCCACACACACACATGAATGCAGGATAACAAACTCACATTCACACAGTCCCCTCTGTCTTCCTCCCTCCTTCAAACACAGTGTTGCTGTATTATAAATGAGTCTCTTCCATGCTGTTACACTTCACTGTTGCTGCAGTCAGGGACATAATCAGCACGACATACACAGAAACACCTTACTGGCAGTGTTCAAATAGTCTGAGCAAGAGCATGCTTCTGACCGAGTTCACATACACACACACACACACAGATACAATTACAGGAGAGTCTTGCTCTGCAGCTGAAAGGATGCTTCTAGCAACTGTGTTGTTTGCACTTCGAATGAGTTTGGTCCATAGCCGGAGAGGGAGAGAGTGTTGGTGTATGTGTTGGGGGAAGGGAGTGCTTCTGGGTGTGGCCCCCGTGCTTGTTTCTACAGAGAGATAGATATCTGGAAGTCTAGATATTAAAAACTGTGGGGGAGGTTCTAATGATGTGATGATTTTGTGGCGTGGCCGATTACCACCTGGTATCAGGACATAAGTGTCTCGGGGGCTTTTCTCCCTCTCTATTATGGCCGTCCCAGAGGTGTTCACTCTTAATGCCATGCAATGTAGCCATGAAAGCTACCTTCAAAAGTATCAGCAGGGGCGCGCTAAACAGCAATCCCCCTACTGCTCACTGCTCTCTTCTTTCTCAGACGTACAAAAACATACTGTAGCAGTCAGACAGAGATACAAAGATATAGTGAACAGCAATGTGAACACCAAAATTGCTTATCCCCACACATGCACATACATATACACATTTCTATACTGCAATCTACACTCTCCCCCTGCTTTTCTCTTTCAGCTCCCAGCTGCTACCCCTCCTCCTGCCTCCACCCAGCACCCAGAGATAACAGCCTTCCCTTCGGGCAGGCAGGCAGGCAGGCAGGCAGGCAGTGGAGGGGACAGTCATGGATGTGTTCTGCCTGCTATCTAATGAGCGTCGGAATGTCACCGTGGGCCTGTTTGCTGGTCCCAGCCAGCCAAGCATCCATACGTGTGGAATCAGCACAGTCCATCAAACAGCTGGCAGACAGCTCTGCTCCCTGTTTCTCTCCCCTCGTTTTCATTCTCATTCACTTCTATCTCAGCTTCTTTCTCTTCTATCTCACTCACTCTTTCTACATCTCTACAGTACTGTATGTTCCTCGCTATTTATGAACACAACTAAGCAAAGGCCCGGGTCTGCTTTGCCTTACGCCTTGCTCTGCCTCCCACTCGCCCAACATCATTGACTTAACATAGACATCCCAAATGAAGGATGGAGGCAAGCTCTGCCATAAATAACGGGCCGCCTTCTCCGCCTGGGTAGCTGAATGTACTTTGCAAAGGTAATCCAGAGAAATAAGTGTAATGACGGAGAGATGCCAGAAGCAAAACAGTCGTGTATTTCATTTTGTCACAAAAGCTTTTTATAACTCTCTCTCTCTCTCTCTTTGCAATTCTTCTTCACTCCACTTCTACCTCGCTGGGTAGAGCACCTCTAAAGTGTTGTCTACATAGAACACATCAAATGGCCTGCATTCACGGCGATGTTGGAGTTGCTGCTCCATGCAGAAGTGCTGCTGTCTCAGCAGCTGTACGCCGAGATTAGAAGATATCAGGAAAGAGGAGGGAAGAAGGAAAATGCCAACAGATGATTGTGGTGGTTCTCTGTCCCAAAACAACATTGTCATTTTGGTACATTATGTGATCCCTGTTGAGATCTTCCTTGTGAAGATTTGAATGTGGCCACATCTTTGGTTGTGACACTGATCTGAGGAGCCAAAAGCGGTTCCCTCTGTTGCTACTTTTGGCCGGGTTATGATAGGCATCTCCATCTCTGTGATGGGGTTGTTAACACGCTCATTTGGATTGTAATGATAATCTGACGTCAAATGACAGAAATGTAACACTGGCAAAAGAGTGCATATAAAAGTCAAGCACAACAACAGCTCTGACAACTCCATTCTGCTCAGTGCCATTTACTAGACGCCATAGATAACATATTTAGCCTACACACTGCTGCACAACTGACAACAAGCGCATCTGCCTCATTCTTCTACCCATTCATATTTACCCATCAACAATGGGTAAATTCTAATAGAGGGGTTCATTCACTCACATCATACATCAGTGTGAACGCGGGGTTTTGTCCATGCCTAATCTGATTATGCTAAGACTATCTATATTTCTTTCCGTGATTCACCCTTCTCTCCCTGTGCTAGCCTGCTCAGCCCACTTTTTCATGAAGACCTAACATTGCCTATTGTTCAGGCAGGTGGCAGTCTGAGGGCCCCCAAGCTAAGTCCCGTTCTAGAGGAAAACTGCAAATCCACAGCATGCTGCTGCTGACAGTCTTTTCCACAGTTGTGCTATGGAGAGTAGGAATCCGATACAAGTATAAGGGCTAAAGTCTTATCAGATGATCTGATATTTCAACATCAGGCATCTCAGTTGATCTGTGGTTAAACGGGCTGACTAATGTTAGCCTTACAAGTTCTTTAAACAAAATAATTAAAGGACAGCAGTGTATGTGTCAATCACTTTTCGTTTGGTCAGCTTTGCTTCACATGCAGATGACCTCATCTGGGCACGTTATATCTCCTATGAGCAAGAATACAAGGAGGGTAAGTTACTGTACCTTGAAAGTGGAAAGCTCTAGACTCGCTGTGGAAGCCCTGGACCTGAGTAACTCCATCAAAGCCTTCCCCAAGCGTGAGTTCATCAAACACGCTGATGCGCAGGGCAGGGTCAACCCCAAAACCTACAACTAATATGCAAACACAAAAAACAAGATTGTCATTGTTATTAGCAGGCATGGACACCTGTGATGCTATAAAATAAAAAATAAAATCCCCAGCTGGTGTCAGGGGAAAAGATGGGATGTAGCAAACATAGAATGTATAAAATAGTATACAAGCTGCTATATCAAGTAGGTCTGATTATTTCTGAGAAGCCTAGGTGGCAAATTATCCATAACACCACATCATTCCATTATCTGTTTCTTATCTTTTCGGCTATTGTATGAGGCATGGGATGGTTACTGTACAATCAGTGACAGTCCGTGTCCTACCTGAGGAGGCGCAAAATATGCCGAGAACCAGAAATAGCTGTAATAATCCCATGGTGAATGTAGATATAAATATATATTTTTTAAATTAGTCCATGTTTTGTCCACTTCTGAGAGACAGGATTGTTCAATCACATGCGAATGACGTATCACCCACGCGCAGAAGGCTATTACCAATCCCAAATGCTGAGCGGAGGCATCATCACAACTTTAGATGCCCAATGATGCAAAAAAAAGCAAATCCTGATAGAAGAAAAATGTTACTGTGTACAAATTATTCCATGCGACGCAAAATCTGCTCCATCACCACCATCCGCGGCACAGGTGGGTAACACAAAGCGAGCTGCTGCTGCTTCCTCTCCAGCTGAACAGACGCTCCTGAAGCTGCGGGGATGGGAGCTGCCTGCGGCCGCTGAAGGAGTACAGAGAGAGAGAGAGAGAGAGA
>NC_048414.1:15506987-15507528 GCF_013103735.1 Etheostoma cragini
GAGAGAGAGGGGAGGGGAGGAGAGGGGATGGGAGGGGAATCAGCCGAAGACTGAAAGAGACAGGGAGCAAGAGAGATAAAGAGGGACAATGTAGCCCCCTTGTGGCCTGAGTTGAAAAAATGCAGAAGAAAATGTGGCCCTCAATCCCTGATGTAAAAAATCATTTTCTTACGGATAGGTAAATTCCATGTGATTTGGCAGGTATAGGCCTAGGCCTATAATAAAGACATTTCAGTTTAGTTGATTAATTCTGGTTAAACACTATGCTTTTATAGTGCACAGCAGGTCAGCAGTACATGCAAAGGTGTGCCCTTTGTTGACTACAGGTAAGTATTTGATCTAACATATAGCCTATGAACTGAAATATCAGTTTCTATTTCCCTATGATTAATGCCACGTCGTCTTTTTCCAGTAACACAGGGGGGAAAACATGACTTATTACAGACCATAGATACAGAAAATGTTTTATACAGTTGTGGTCAAAAGTGTACATACACTTGTAGAAAATCACAATGTTATGGCTGTCTTGAGTCTTCAATAA
>NC_048414.1:15507628-15540501 GCF_013103735.1 Etheostoma cragini
ATTGAAGACTCAAGACAGCCATAACATTGTGATTTTCTACAAGTGTATGTACACTTTTGACCACAACTGTATGTAGGCTATAGACAGTGTAGATGTTATGAGGTCATACAACAGCATGTGTGACATGCTATGACAAGTCCAAACATCTGCCATGAGAAAGGTAGGGTAACACTCAAAAACACACAGACTATGTGTGTGAATGAAAATGGTGTCTCTATGGCAATAACTCGACATAGATTCTCAGATTTAAAGCTTGTAATAACAGAAGTAGGCTATCTCTCAAGTGAAATAACCAAAAATGTTCTTAATTTGGCAGACAAATTGCATTCATTTAGGACCCCATCACTTTTTCGAGGCTGGTTTTTAGAACATACAATATGTTATAATAGTTTAAATAGTTACTGCAGTAGAAATTCAAAATACTGGATCGAGTCGTCCACCCGCCCCTCCTACCCGCACTCGAAGTTCACGGAGGTTGCCAGTCTGAGACCACAGCATCCACAACAATGTTGCTAGAAGTTTCTCTCACTTAGCCAGACATTAGCCTGCTCCACAGCCCAGCGGAGTAGCTTCGGATAGATGCTGGTGATATTCAGTCACAAAAGCCCGTGCTCACGCGAAGCTCGGTACTCAACTGACAGGCACACTTTTTGGGCTTAGAATCATGGTAGAAACCACTAAAAACACAACAACCTCGCTGTCCTATCCACCCAACGGGAAGACACACTTCCTATGTTTAGAATTATGGTAGGAACTGCTAATAACACAACAAACTCGGTGTCCTCTCCACTCAACGGAAAGACTACGGCGAGAACCGCTAAACATGATATATTACCTTGCCGTATATACTGTCAATTTAAAGGAACACACTTCATTGGCTAAGAATTATGGCAACAATCGCTAAACACACTTCCGACCCTAATCTCGTACAATTAATTTGTACAAAGTAGTACTGAAGGGAAATGAAAATTGAGCCTAAGTACATAGGAGGGCAGAGCCAGGCTAGCTTAACAGGCTACACGTTGTAAACAGCCATGGCCCACTTGCCTCTGGTAACATTAGCGTTAGCTAGCAGTTAGCAGGGTTAGCATGGCGGCATTATCCAAGACCAGTTGGGATCACTTGCTGTGTCTCAATTTTTTTCTGTGTAACCAACTCAGGAACTTACGCTATATAATTCAATGTGAGTACACTAATTTTGAAATGGGATTAAATGCCCGTCCTTTGTAGCCGTGATAAATTACCCTGAAGCTACCTGTTCAGGAGAAATTAGCCAACTCTACGTCCTTTTGGACTCTAAACTGTCTGAGCTGGGTGTTTGTTAGATTGAGATCAACAAAACACCTGTATGCTTACATGGGTTGCTTCTTGCTGGGGTGTACAGATCCTCAAATAAGGTTACATGTATGGCAAGTGTTCCACATATTTGTCCTAAATATCCCTGATGGGAGCAAGCTGTCATTTACAAGGTAAGCAACTCTTGTCTCTTGAATGTGAAAGCAGATAACTCTTGAGGATGACACGTAAAAGTCCCATGTGACATGGTAGCATGCAATTTACAGTGGGATAACTCAGCATCCCATAAGCTGTAGTCTCATCACAAGATCTTTACACCCAAGCTAGAAGCAACTGCCCCCCCAACACACCTGGATGTTTTGTCAGTTCCCATCGAGCAAGACCCTTCCATGTTGGGGTGATTTTCTATGTTGGTGCTCTGCCTTGGTTTTGTAATAAGGGATTGATGACCATTAAATGTCAGTTATTCTTAATTCAAATAACTCTTTTTGAGCATCTGGGTCATTTAGACCCTCATCTTCATTATGTGTAATCTTGTTCAAATAGTTACCTTTTTCCTAACCTAAATCTATACGGGTCAATTTTGACAAGTCTGTACTACTCCATTCATGACTTTGGTCAGTACAAGGCAGGATTAACTGGGAGACTTCTTCTAAACGAGGGCACACTTGTGGAATACCTGCAGAAAAGGGACATGTAAGTAGTTCTTTTGTAGACCATGGTGAACTAGTGGGTTTTGTAACAGTGTTTTGCCATTGAGAACGAGCTAGCATGCTAGCACTAGCATGTGCTATGGTTAGCCACCGCATCTCGGCTAGTTACGTAGAAAGCCGTGCAGATTTTGAACAGCTTACCCGGAGACTGAAAGCAGAGGACATTCAGAAACCTAAATGTCACTTAAAACAGCATGGATAGTTTTTTCTAAGTTTATATGCGAGACACAAAATAACACCCAAAATCCAAGAAAAAGCAATGTTTTTCATAATATGGGCACTTTAAGCAGTTTAAATATTTAGGCATTGCTAAAACCAGATTGTTAAGTATAACTATTATGTTGCTCTGAACATTATGAAACATATGGAAAGATGGATGGGTCTCCCCATGTCTATTCAAGCCCGTATATCTCTCTGGTTAAAATGAATGTTTTACCCGGGATTAATTTTGTGATCTCTCTGCTACCTCTTTCCCCTCCTTCTGATTATTGGCATACGTTAGAATCAGCAGTATCTACATTTTTCTGGAAAAGAAAACAACCTGCAAATTAAGATGTCTACTCTACAGAGAAGGAAAGAAGATGGTTGCTTCTCGGTTCCCAACTTTAAACATTATTTTTAGTCCTTTGTGTCAGGGTTAGGCCCCTCCTCACCTGGTTTGGCCCCGAAATGTGTTGTATTATTACATTTTAAAGCAATGTAAACAGCAGTGCAACCAAAGAATTCAGTTTGGGTCATTGCCTTTAAAGTACACCCGTTATTAATATCTAGCTTTTGTTTTTAATTAAATATGAGCTTTACAGAGGAAAATACTGGCAGTATTGGAGTCAGCAGGAAAAGCGTAAAACCTGTGATGAATAAAATTTAATTTTGTCCTGACATTTTTCAATATTTTAAAAACTTTATTATCCAATAGTGGGCTTAATATTATTTTATGCTGCAGGAGTTTGGTGTTTTAGTGATGCCCCTGACAGTAATTCTGTCCAGAGTTGAGCCGTGAGGTGCTTTCTTGGGGTGCATAAATATACTAGCCTGGATGCCAGCCAAACTTAGCCCCGTCCACAACATTTGAGGACTAGAATCTTAGTATGACGACATCAGGCTATAAATATACTGCAAAGCAGGCTAATAAACGGAACGCGGGACTGGAGTCATGTCTTGTAAAAGAGAAACCTGAAATGTCTTGTACAGTTGGCCGAGGACATCGACCAAAAATATCTTTTAATTAAAAAAGAAATAATATGAGCATCACTTAATATTTGGGGATTTCTTTCCACCTCATACTTCTTATTCTTGTAATACTGTGTGGCAGCTATAAAAGTCAGAAGATAGAAAATGGTCCAGAAGTACTGCAAGCATATGAATTTGCTTTTTCTTAGTCTTGAAGACATTCCAACTTTCATCCAAGAAGCCTCATCTGTTTTCCTGACAGGTGGAGTCCCTAAGCACTTAAACCTCTTTGGTGGGGTGACAGAAGTTTTCAAAGTCAAACGGCTATCATGATAGTCTTGAGTCTAATGAATTAAACTTGCTGTGAAACATCCTGGGAGGGATTGTCAAGACGGCCCCCTCTATGAAGGAATGATTGTCTGTATGTTCTGTTTCCTGTTTTATTTTGTAATCTGTTTATTTTTTTCCCTTGTCATGTCTTGTTTACTTCCGGCCTTGTGTTTTCCCGCTGTCACTCCCCAATGTGAGTCAAGTGCACATTTGAGTTGCACATGCTCAAATTTAAACGGTTTACGGCATAACGTGTCATACGGAAATTTGTGAAATCAATGAAATAATAAACTTTTCTCATTATAAACAACAACAGAAGATGGGAATCAGGTATCAGTGATTGTTTGATTTCTATTGTTAGCTCAAAACGCCATTCAACTGACAGCCTTTGTTGTGTTTGATTGCTTGTACTTGTTGTAACTTGTAGCCAGCAGCGAACAAACTTGGCTAAGTAGGTTCATTTTTACTGTATTGACATTACAGAAGTCTCTCGTTAGCATCTTGTGTGCTACTTGTCGCAAAGTGATGCATGCGCATCTCACATCTTCACTCGTCGCAAAATGATGCATGAGTGACTCTAATCTGCACTTGACTCACATCGGTGAGTGACACCCACCTTTTGTGATTGTCTGCCCCACCCTGATTTGTTTCACCTATTGTTGATTTCTCGTCTCACCTGTCTCTTGTTACCTTGTATATTTAGTCTCTGTGTTTTTGTTGTCTGTTTTCAGGTCATTGTACTGTGTAGGGTGTTTGTAGAGTCTACCCAGGTGTCTCTATGGTTCCGTTTTTGGTATCCTGTTCTTTTGCTTCATCTACATTCTGGATGAGTTTTTCCTGCTGCATTCAGGACTCATTTAGTTGGTCTGAACTTTGTTACTAAATCCCTAATGCCTAATGACAAGTTTGAGGTAGATGGCCTCCTTTACTCCTTTTTTAACTGACTTCATATGAGGCAAAGAGGTTGATAGAGAAAATACCACCTCTCTCAAAGCATTAGGTTTACCAGTATGCCATAATTTAAATGCTTAAATTATCCTATGATAAGTGTAATGTCCTCCTGCAAGCAGACATTTTCATTCTTTCAATTACTTAGGTCCTCCAGTTAAGTTAAAGTTTGGCTCTCCGGAGTTAAAACGGAGTGCTTGGCTCTCCGTGTGACTCAGCCTTGTGAATGCATTTTATAGAGCACAAATGCTTTGAATATTTGTTTGTGTCTTGCATCTTCTTCATCCATGGGACCAATTACTATTTTGGAACAACTGTTTTATCAGAAGCCATGCCATGCTAGTGATGATTTTTTTTCTTAAAAAAAAGAGCAGGATAAACAGTTACATTCCCTTGAATGAGAATACATTCTGTGCCAGATGGACATAAATTGAAGCCTTTTCGCAACGGCCTGTTTAGAGGCGATCCCAAGTCCACAACAAAACCCAGCCAATCTCTGAAACGCTTGGACAGTCTCTTGTTGGCTGTGCTGTCTGTGGAAGACTAACAAGGGGAGGTTCTAGGTCCTGTGGTGCTCGGCTCCTTTCCAAGGACACCAGATCAACGCCAATTTATTTGTCATATTAATCTTCCCTACCCCTTTTAATTATAATTCATGGAAAAGGGATGTGTTCTGACAAATAGACCCTTATCTGTCTCCAATTCACATAGCTGGGCCACATCTTCAGCTAATGCGTGGCTGTTGTCAATAAAACAAAGGCAAGCAATGGCGCTGCAGTGTCACATGTGCTGTGCAAGAGGGCCTCAAACCCTTGTTTCATTATTAATACTAGATTTCTTCTGGGTACTGCAGACACAGAAAATGTAATTACTTTGTATTGCCCACTAGTTGCCATTTCCTAAAGTGCCATCAGGAAAATAAGAGTCATTAAAGCATGTGCCCAGCCAAGAATGAAAACTAATAAACGCACACAGTGTGAACACACACGTACTCTCTCTCTCTCTCTCTCTCTCTCTCTCTCTCTCTCTCTCTCTCTCTCTCTCTCTCTCTCTCTCAGGACATGGGCAGTGGAAGAGTGGAAGTCGTTTCTCTAGAAGATCCAGATGGGTGATGCATTACAAAGCTGTCAGAGGCCTACTCACTTTCCTCACCATGTAGACACACTAATGCCAAAATGGGATCACTTGCAGTGGCTGTGTCAGGATTTAAATAAACTGCAGAAAAGATGTGACTATTGTTTCCACAAGACTCCCCTGGGATTTATTAAATGCATAATTCCATATTATATTGACCTTGCCCTGTCTTTCAAATCAGACATTCATAAGTCATATTAAAAACTATGCGCTCTAACAATTAATACCGTCAGTTTGCTCAACCACTTTGAGCATACATCACATTGAAAAACAGCCCAAATATGAGGAAACAAAGTAGGTAAGTAGAAAAATTGCTCACAGCCTCCTGCAGCAGTGGAACAACTTATAGCAACACATAAGAAACGGCACAAACTAACATTCCTTCTCCACACAAGAACCTGGTTTATTAGAAATTAACAATCATGTGTGTGGTCTGTTTTATTATTTGTCATTACTATGATTAGTGTGAGAGCTGCTCTCTGTCCATAATATCGACACTTCAGCAGGCCTAACATCTGTAGTGGTACTAGTGCTTTACTGTTTGCTTTCAAACTTGATTCTGTGTGTTATACGGGCAGTCTCTATGTAGTTCAGGCTCTGTTTGTATCTGCATTTTTTTTTTCGTTTTTTTTTCCCCTTTATTAGACAGAGACAGTGGATAGACATGTGAAAGGGGGAGAGAGACAGATGGGGGATGACACGCGGCAAAGGACTCAGCCAACGAGCGCACTTACTCATTGAGCTGCAGGCCACCTGTATCTGCATTTTTTCACCTCTTTTATTCTAACGTTTGTTATAATTTGCTTTTCTAGCTAAGTAAACATTATTAATATGGCTTGTCCCTGTCAAATAAAGAAATAAACTAAACACTCTTCATTCACACCACTTAGACTTTTTCTGATAAATTTGTATAGAGACAAAGTTATGACTCAGCTGTTTCCCCATTCAGCAACTGACTACATTATGACTTAATGTTAAGCGTGGTGATGTCATTATACAGACACCAGTTGTATATACTGTAATTGTGTGTTGTCACAGCAAGAACTGCAACAAAACAACCAGTTTCAATTTTGGTACAAAACAATGGTTTGCTGAACTGAATTATGAATATTAAATAACTTTTATTTTTTTCATGCCACTTCAATGCAGATGATTTTTGTTCTCTCGGAGCCATCTTGTGTGCATGGCAGTGAATTGCAGTGACAGCATCAGAGTGTAGCAGTACCGAAGTACAACAGACAGTGTCCCCCTTGGACCATCCCAGGGTTACATACTTGATGACTTGAGATATGGGCGACACAAAGTAACTACAGGGACATGGTAGAGAGCGAGAGAATAATAATAAAATAAATATGTATTCCAGGCAGCCATCAATGGCTTAACTATGTTTTTATCGAGAAAGGGGGTTTCTTTGCCCTCATGGCAATGCCATCTCTTTTGACTTATTTAGCAGCATCATGCTGGAATACAAGAATCATGTAGTTGATGTGAGCCAATATAAAGAAAATGGTGGTGAAACATGATTCACCTAATATTGCTGGGTTTTGTGGCCTTTTCGTATATGTTATATGTCTTTGTGTATTGCTTTGCTTGCAAGCAGTTTCCAAATGACAGTGGTGCAATAAAGTAGCAGCTTTTAATTACTTTAGGAGACAATTAATTTAACAATCACTTCTTTCAATTTCAAAAATAAATTGCGGTCAGGGACAACGGATGAACTTTTTAGAAAAGATTCTATTGGTCAATTAGCTTTGTCCCCAACAAATAAATGAATAGAAAATAAACAAAAGATATCTAGTTAAAATTCAAACATCCATACTTCCATGAAAATTCACATTACTAATGAGCTTGACTTTAACATGCTCCATAGGCCATGTGCTGACGTACTTTCTGGTTTTTCTAACAATGACGCAACCCCCCAAATTGTGAGATGCTAGAAGAGAGAGATACAAATGAGTTAAAGAGATTTGTTTTCAAATGTTATCGGCTTTATATGGACATACTCTTAATGAAAGATTGGTTATATACGTATGTTGATCTTTTATAGACTGTCCACGCAGTGCCGTTGCTCAACACAGCCACTCCCCTGGATCCCCTGGATCTTATGTGAATGTGTGCAGTGAGCTGGCTCATTGGACCCTCATGGTGAATAGCCAGCAGCCATTCACTCAGCTTACAGAAGCTCATTAGAACTCTATAGACACACAATTGTGAGGCTCACATTAGAAACTTCCTCCTCTGAGGCACAGACACCGCACACAAAGTGCCAGTTTGCTGCTAAGCTAAGCGCATTGTCTTCTTGATTCATAGAGCTTGGCCCTCCATTCACGATATTAAGTTCGAGTGGTGGAATATCAATTGCATGTGCAATGGGCCGGTATCCTTTTAAGAGCTTTAGTGGGGTTAAAAAAGAGAGAAAAGGGATCTCAGCCCGTCTGCAGAGTGCTAGCTTTCAACAGGGCCATTGTGAGGATACTGAATGAAGGGACCCCTGTTTTTTCCCTCCATTTCTAAAAAGAGAAGGACATCAAATACATTCACATGAACTTGCTTCAGGGTGTTTCCAAGACCTACTGTTAAAGAATAGCCTAATTATACCTCCTTCTCCTGGAGAGCTCAATTGGAATCTGGCTAATTACGAAGTGGTGAATCTTAATGATGATACGCTCTTAGCGATGCCTTTTAAAATGTGCACAGTAGTCGTGTGAGACCGGTTCTACCTAGAATGTCTTTGAATACAGAGAACTATATGATTCTAACAGGAATAAATTATGCTTACACTAGTGTTGGTAGTTTTTAGCTGCTCGTCACAACTTTAAAAGTTGCTAAACATTTCTTCGTTGCTGAAATGCTCATTAATGAGAAAACAAAGTGTGGCTGTAAGAATAAACTAAACGAATCTCCTCAATGTTATCACCTAAAACGTACCTTGACATCATTTAGGGTCCTTTTAAAGTGTAAACAAATACAGTCAATAAAAGCATAGAGAGCACTATAGGGTCCCCTACTGTTCTGTGTCTGTCATATAAACAAATGACTCCACCAAACAAAAAGCCCTGGGGGACTGTCACAGCCACTGGTCTATGTGGAGCATGTTACCACACACTCACTACACAAAAGTAGATGCACAGACTTGGTAACACTCATCATGTGACAGAGCGCTATGCCTTCTCCACCAGTCTGAGGAATAAAACCTCAAATTTGATTACAAGCAACCTTTGGCTCCCTGGCCATCACACAATAGGCTGAGCTGTCTGGGCCAATTTCCATGCTCAGCATGAGGTATCTACACGCGCAGACTGGCGCTCCCTGACACCCCCCCCCCCCCCCCCCCCCCCCCCCCCCCCTCCTGCAACACACACACACACACATCCCCGACCAGTGTGGATATGCCTGTTTACTGTGCCTAAACTCTGGGTCTGTCGCCCCTCTTGTTGGATTTCCTATTATGATACTGAGGATCATTAGTTGCAGTGTGAAAGGTTACACAAGCCTCTCATTGGATGTGTTTGTACCATAACATCACGACATGCGCAAGTGTGTGTGTGTTTGTGATTATATTTTTCTTTTAGTTGCAACCCTTAAATACTGAAATACACTGACAACTGGCACTGAGTAAATATTGAGGTGGTTATGTCCACTGTCTGTAGAGATATATTGATCTGTCAATGTTGACCTTGACTGAACCCTTTAAAGGAAATAAATAAACAAGCCTAAAAGTTACGTGAATTCAACATTTAAAGGTTAGAAAGGTTGTCTTTTATCCTTAAATAGATCTTGCCAATGACATGGTTTTCTATATAATATAATACTGGCATGTTATAAAAACAACGCTTCTTTTTAGAGACACAATGTCAAGACTGCAGTCTTAGAGTATCATATGATGCGCAGTTGCAGCCACAGTTTAGTTTCTTAATTTTTACAAAAAAAATTAATTTCTTGACTTTACATTAAAGGTTTAAAAATAACAGTTAAAGTGTGCTATATGGGACTATTCATACACTTACATATTGTGCAATTGCATAACACTGAAACAATAAAACTTGAATGAACAACAATAATTCAGTTATCTTGTAAAGAATTGTAAGGTGGCATTCCTTAAGAAAAAAAGTTCACATATAAAAGTTTTTCCTTTTGTCAGCATTTTGCACTTTGCTTACGTTGGAGGAGAAAATATCACATTACTTTGTCAACCCCTATTTATCCACACTAACATGGCCTGCTTTTAAATCATTTTGCAATCAAGAAAAACCTCACAGAGGAATGTTTCTGGAACGAAACAGAAAAAGCACATTGCCAATGAACTGCTCAGGGTTTGAATAAGGCACAATGGGAGGCTGGAGAAAAGAGAAAACTATTTACTACTGGAGAAGACGGTTTGGTGCATGTTAAACTTTGGCCAGCAGTTCATTGTCTCTAGTGTCTATCACTTAATAGGCTAGTTGACATAATGAATGAGCCAGACCCACCTTCTGCCACTCCAGAAAGGCCCCAGCCTTATCTGAATTGAGAAGCACATTAGAGCCTCTCAGCCAATCACGACACAGCCCTGTAGCTATGTGCAGGCCCAAAAGATGAAGAGCAGAGAACTTTTGTTTTCTTCAGAGTTTAATGAAGTTGGCCTGGTCACTCAAGAAGGGATTATTTGAGAATTTAGTGTCACTGAGCTGTGACTGCTGACGAGGGAACTTAAGTGTTTGGGTCACTGTGTGAACAGGATGGTCTCAATTCAGAGCTGCACCAGGAGGAATATGGCTGGCTCTCCTCCTGCTTTATCGGGCTTCGGGAGCTCTGGGAAGAGTTTTCTTATTGACAATCTGCTGCAGTCACAGACACCTTCAGCCCGTCCAGAAGGGATGGCAGGTGGACACCTGAGACTTGCAGTGTGTGAACATCCGAGGAGAATCTGGGGCTCTGAGCATGGAGCCTACCAAAGACAGGCCCACAGTCCCCAGCAGAGGAAAGATTTAGGAGGGCCGCTTCTGCCACACTCGGGTAAAAAAAACACATTTTGTATGCAAGCAGGCTATAAACAAAACTTAATACATTTAGATTTTGTCTAGGATTTTAAATGTGAAGCTGTGTGACATAATAGCAGCAATGTTGTTTTTCCCCCATACATATTTTATTTCTTCTTTTAAACTTACATTATTGTGAAGGATACAAATTGTTTAAATTCTCAGGTTTCATACATTTTTAGGCTGGAAATAATTTATAGATATATAGTTGACATGCCCTTTTTTTCTCGTATAATTTCGCAAATTTATTTAAGAAAGATTATTTACCAATAAAATGTCTCTACTTTTCTTTTCTGAATGATCCTAGAATATATTTCTGTATATCTCCAAAGTAAAGAAAAACTATTTTTTATAACTTAAATGCTTTGAAATATAACAAAATGTACTGACATTTATTATAAAATATAATTTAGAAAATCAGTAACACATCACTTATGACTTTTGTATTTCATAACAGATCAAATAATTACAGTCCTGATAAGAAATAATGACAGCAAAGAAATATAAGATAAATAAAACATTTAAATTTGATTAACCATAAACCTGTTCAAACTTTACAATTTTTTTTTTTTTAATTTGTATTTATGGCATGTGTCCCTTAATAGAGCCCAATTATTATTTAAGCAAATAATTTTCAAACTGAATAAGTTAATAGTTTCTTTTTCTAAGTGTGGTTTTCAAAAAAAGTGTAGCTGTTGAAACATCTAAATGGAAATGCATTTGTATGCATCACCTAAAGCTTAGCCCTGCTGTTAAACTGTAGATAACAAAAATGAGACAAGGTAGGACTCCAAATGCCGTTAAAAGTGAGTGATGAGCCAGATATAGCACCTTGTAGATAATACCTGTCTCACCTAGTTAACACATCATATCTGACTTTTCCTATCTCTCTTTGCAGGTGTACTGAGTGGTGTTTTCCTGCGGAGCCCGCATTATCTGCTGGCATGCTGCGGTGGGTCCAGCCCCCCTCCTGTCTTCAACAGTGAGTGTTTTATGACTCATCAGCAATGCCTGAGCTGCCTTCTAAGCATTAGCAGCAGGGTCTCCCATGCTTTCCACGGCTAATTACTGATGCAATGCCAAAGAGCTAATTCTACGCTCAACTCAGCACGGTTCTATTCATAACCATTCACGGCTGTTTAGGATGGTGAAGAGGGGTGGGTTGCAAGGCTTTTAAGAGTCCTTGGGGCCCCCTATTTTGTACTTGCAAATGCACACTTCTACTAACGCAAATATGCAGAGCTAATAAACATCTTGTCTTCTGTCATATTAAGATTATAATTACCAGGAGTGAATTCTTACTGCTGAATGAGGCAGATTGTTTCAGAATGTTTAGGGCACTCTCTCAGCATATTAATAAGTAGTGAATCGCTACAGATTCAACTTTCATTTTAGGCTGCATGGAATTTAAAAACATCCAGAAAATCTGTAATTGCAGATTTCTTTGGAACGGCGCTTGAAATTTTTCAAACAGCTGTCTTATGTTTGCACAGAGCAATTGGAACTTATTAGTTTATCCAACCTATGATGCCTGTCAAATGTTGTGGAAAACAGCACAACTCAGGAAGCCTTCATCCCACAGGTCCCTGGAGTCCTCTTAGTAGGTTGACACTTTCCCACAGTGCCCAGCAACACAACAATGCCCAGTCTGGCCGTGACCAATTGGCACTTTCACTCCACCATCCACACGCGACCTCACTGCAATTTTTCACTGCAGCAATGAACTCCGCTAAGCACAAAAAACGTACCCATTTCTCTACAGAAGAGGGTTGGACCAGGAACATCCCCCAGCCATTGTGTTGCTAAAGAGCTTGGTCCGCCAACCCCCCTCTTTTCTCCTGTCCTTCAACTCTCATTTCTGCCTATTGGAGACTTCTTGACTAGGACATAAAGCATTCAATGAAAGTGACTTTTATAGACTTATTCGAGCTCATCTTCACATACAAACTGGCTTCATACCTGCAAGTGAAAAGATTTAGTGTTGGGCCACTGAGCCATCTAGTAATGGCATTTCCATTGAACGGCTTTATTGTTGATGTCCCATAGGGCTCTATAGTTGGCCCACTAGGGTAGACACACACGTTGCCCAGGGATGACCTGGTAATCAGCTATTTAAGTGAAAGCCATTGAGTCCCAATAGAGAAGTGAAAAGCATGTCCAAACCTGTTATGTGCTTCCTAGAGGTGGTCTATGTGCAGATTTGTCGTACAGATTAAAAAGGCAACATTGAATAGATCGGATAAATTGTTCCACTTGACTTTTGTTGTGGGTGCACCTGTGAGTGAAGTAGCGTGGGATTGCTCCTCACAGTTCACTAAATCCCTTTTTTCTCAGTTGAAGTGGCTTTCTATTCTCTTTAGTCACCCTCAGTTTGTTAAATTGAACGAATAGAAAAAGAGAAATTAAAAGTGAGTGATAATGTGAGTGTGACAAAAACAGGCATGCTCTTGGTTGAAAAGATAGGAAATGTTGTTTAGTTGGTAAAGTGTGCAAATTGCTTGCTGACAGAATCAAAATTGTCTATATTATAAAACACTTGTGAAAATTATCCATAGCCATCTTGGTCCATAATGTGCGATTTCATCTCAATTTACACACATCTGTATTTTCAGGCTGCTACGTGTACCTCGTTTAACATGAATTTTATTTTTCCTATTCCGCAACCCACCAATGACAGCTTCTAATCAATGACCCTTATCTCACTGATGTTGACATATAGTTGCTTGGGTCAACACAATGACATTATTATATGTTTTTGTTTTTTTTGTTTTAGAGGGAGCAAATATTCGAATGTGGTCTACAGATATAAGTCCTAAAACCCGCAGAGGGATCCTTAGGAGGGCTGTTTTCTCTGAAGAACAACGGAAGGAGCTGGAGAGAACTTTTCGAAGACAGAAATACATCAGCAAGACAGACCGGAACAAACTTGCAGCGGATCTCAGTCTCAAGGAGTCACAGGTAACGAATAATAATAATATAATAATATAATAATTTTGCCTGATTAATCTCTAAAAAAAAAACTAAACAGAAAACCACATCTGTGGACATCCTTAGCCATATTTAATTATACCGCTCAGATGTAAGAGGGGGTGAAAAACTAATTGGACTACATAAATTAAACTAAATGCCTCTCCATTCTCTTAATGCTTTAGGTAAAGATTTGGTTCCAGAACCGTCGAATGAAGTGGAGGAACTGTAAGGAAAAGGAGGTTCATAACACTCGCTCCCCAATGGATGAGCTCATGGCACGAGGTCTCGCTCAGGAAGAGGAAGAACCATCACAGAATCACTCTGTCCAAAAAACAGAGAGATCACCACCACAAAGGGGTGTCAGGGACACATGAAAGGCTGGAATAAGTGGAAAGTAAACCAATGACTTTCTCAAATCCACAAAACCTGTAATAAGGCTACAGTACTGGGAGGATGTTAAAATATATGAATGGAATTCACTGTCTTTGAAGACTAAAACCAATAATATTAACTTTCCAATGCATGTAACTGTCTTGTTGTATCAAATTGCGTTAGGTTTAACTGCTGGGTCAATTATCTCATATCGTTTCACTGGCTTCAGTAAGCAATGTATTGGTCATTACAATGACAAGTCTTTCCAGAAAATATTCCCACTCTTTGATTGCCAGTGCAATTGGTTACATGCACAAATGATTCACTTGATTTATTACATTTAAATATCATGTTTTGATCAGCTTTACAGTAATGTTCAACTCATAATCCAAACGTTAAGTCAAATTTCACTTGATATATTTTGTAAAAAGAATTTCATGATCATGAAGACAGAGATGAATTGTAAATAAATTAATTTCCATATTACTTATTCTTAGTGTGTTGGGCTCTCTGGAGCAAACCATTTCGATGTCAAAACTACCATCTACCATTGCTATAAAAATATAGAGCAATAATTTTCTCCCCACTATGAAGAAGATGACCAAAAACGATTAGGAAGTTTTTACCTCAATTTTTATTTTTTGACATTTTCATGCTCAAGCGCTAAAGTGTTTAATTACCTAAAAGCCCTAAAACTACAAGAGGCACAGACAATTCTCTTCAGAAAATGCACACTGTACAGTACAGTAAGAACATTTGTGGCTCAAAGCAAATGAAAAACATAGACTCCTTTATATTCAGCCAAATTTTGAAGATACTAAAGTAGACTGCTTTGCTATCACTATTAACAGTCCAGTCCAGGAAGGATGGTGCATTTCAGGATTCGGAGATACATTTTGACTTTGCTGGAGTCTCTGCGGAAGCAGTATAGCAGGTCATGATAGTCCAATGAGTTGAGTTCTCCTTGTTTGTAGAAGGTAAGTTCAGAAGAGTGGACTAAACTCTCAGGAGAGATGTCCCCCATAGTGTTACCAAGAACTCCCAATAGCTTCATCTGAGGTAGAGAGAAGAAACATTGAAGGTACCACATAATTAATTCTTTCAAGGAATGCATGAAGGTACGCAGTATGTCACAAAAACAAAAACAAAAACCTGAATTAAGTGAGACATAACATTGAATGTGAAATATTGCAAATGACCTTAAATAGATAGATAGATAGATAGATAGAAGCGGAAGTTGTTCTGTCCCTACTTCGTGAAGGCCGTATCAAAGCTCTAATTCTGCCCAGAGGAGTGAGAATCGAGCATTTTGGAGGGATCATTGAGGAGCTATGAGCAAGGATACATGAGAGCAGCCTCCCCTGAATCCGTGCACCTAAAAGAGTTACTTACTGCGCCCATAAAGCTGACAAATTCATGTGACGCTTGAGAGGAAAGGAAGTCTCATCCATCTAAAACACATTTCCTTGTTTCCTCCCTCCTCTAATTATTTCCCTGCGTCTCTCCCATGCTTCCTCGGTGGGATGGACTAAAACGCGAGCAAGGGAGGCAAGTGGAGGAGCCAGGAATGCAATTTAGTGACCTGGGATGCAGCCCAAGTCTCTGTTACCCTATTACTCTCATTTGTTGTAGATACAGACATTAAACAAGACAATAGAGATTACTTATATCATAAATGTATAATTTTATATATGTAGACATAGACATTCACCCTTGAAAAATAAGTAACATATTTCTTGTGGGAGAATAAATGATAGGCCAGTGCCACATTATGCCACACACACACACATACACACACACACACTTGCTCATTTGACCGATGCTGAGGCATAAAAAAATGTATTAACATCGTCCAACAAGATGTAATTGGCGATATATTGTGCATCCCCAATGACCACAACACATCTGGGCGGCTGTGGCTCAGTGGTAGAGCGGTTGCCTGCCAATCGGAAGGTTTGTGGTTCGATCCCCGCCCCTGCAGTCATTGTCGAAGTGTCCTTGGGCAAGGCACTGAACCCCAAGTTGCCCCCGGTGCTGCGCATTGGAGTGTGAATGTGTGTGAATGTTTATCTGATGAGCAGGTGGCACCTTGTACGGCAGCCCCGGCCACAGTGTATGAATGTGTGTGAATGGTGAATGTTTCCTGTAGATGTAAAAGCGCTTTGAGCAGTTGTTAAGACTGGAAAAGCGCTATATAAATACAGCACATTTACATCTACAACCATTAGTGAGTCCTTACCTTCTCAGCCATTATTGCCATTCCCTCCCTCAGCTTCTGCACCATATCACTGATCTCCAGTGCCTTGCTGTAGCTGTGGTGGGTGAAGTTTTGATTCTGATCCTGAGACATGCTACAGTGGAGTTGAGACAGCGGGTCACTCCAGGCCCCCAGCAGACTCAGGATCACCTCTGTCAGTCGTTCTCGCTGCACATTAAAGAGTTTTTTAAATAAATTGGTGGTAAAATACAGCTTAATATCATATAGTCTAGATGAAGTGACATCGCCTATGTGCATACTTATGAACATGAGTAGCTGTGACCATATTTAAAATGATTAATCACAATGAACGCTCACCCTCATCCTTTGTGCAGTCTCCTTATCGTCTGGTGTTAGTATGCCATGTGTGCGGCACTTTTCTAGGACGTTCATCCTGGGAAAGAAATATTGCTCCTGTAAGGACGGACACACATATCATACTGATATCAGGGCTGGAAAAATAGCCAAATCAATCAAGGGTGATTGATGATGGATGAATGGCGGTCAAAGGGTTGATGGATGGTGATGGATGATCCATGTCAGAGCTGAAATGAAAGAACTCACAAGTTCAGAGTGCAGATCACTGGAGATGCCATGCATTCTTGAAGACTGTTGTATGACCCTCTCAAAAAGATCTGCCAGAGAAGGAGAATGGCATCCAGCCTGTCTATAGGCACAGATCGGGGCAGTGACAACCCTCATGGAAAGCTCCATGTATACTAGTGTAAGAACAGCAAACAAAACTGAGGGAAAAAACAAAGTCACTAAAAAACTGAGAAAAACACATAAATAAAAACACGTATTTAATTTGTCATCATGCAATCTTACCCTTGTCCATGGTTTCTGTCTTCTACTGCAGAACCAGATGAGTGAAGCTCTTTTCCCACCAGAGCTACTATTGTGGAAACTAATTAATTCAATGATGACGTTGTTGATTAAACTAATTGGTTTGAACATAATACAAATGTGATTTTTCTCTTTGCACGTCATATGCTTTGCTCAGTTAACTGCTCAGCCGAGAGCATACGAAGCTAACCCATGTGGAAAAAGTACTACACACTGTAGACTGTCTTGGGCAATTTATAGTAACAAAAATCAGTGATTGGGATAAATAAAAACTTGTATTTCTTTGTGCTCAGCTCCTATTCTGTAATAAGTAAAAAAAAAAAAATCAACTAATCAACAGAAGCAGAAGCAGATGATGCCCCAGGCTGTCTACATGCAACCAAATTAAATGGTCCTTATAAAAGGCCCATGTCTTATGTTAGGTGTACATAAAAAGTGTGATAAATAGAATTATTACAAACTCATACATTTCAAATCATTACAGTCTAATTGGGACAGCCAACAATATTCAATCACTTAAATTATTCAGCATTTTAAAGTTTATTTTAAACTACAAGACAGCTCATCATCTCTTAGGAGAACAACATAAAAATGAACAGTATCACAAACGAGTATAAACTAAGCCCATTGTTCAACAACCCTAACTAGAACTCTTCAGGCTGGCAGTGAAAAACGAGGCTATTTAAATGTAAAGTGAGTGTTTTAGCTTCTCATTAGTGCTACATAGTACACAAGCCATGCACAGTGAATAGGTCATGAGTCATTCTACAGTTTTACTACAGAGCCACTTTCCACGTTATATGATCATTTGTAAACGTAATGCACACAATTATAAAGTCAAGTTTTTAGACAAAAGAGATAAAAAATCAACATTGAATTTAATTTTTTTTATATTGCATTGAACGTTGTCTCTGAACCCATTTTAATAATTGCAATGAAAAGGAAGCATGGTACAATATCAGTTAATCAGTGGTCCCTGCCTCCATTAGTGTGCCACCTTGTGGAGAACTGAGTGATAAGTAAAGAGGGCGACTCTACTATGACTCCTTCCCTTTGCTGTATAAAGAATGTCATTGTTGTCCCAGGACTAAAAGGGCTAAGCAGTACGTTCCACAAAATAGTTACGGTTAAACATTACACATACAATAGTATAGTTTTGCAGAACAAACATTTTATTGTCACCTTTTTCCACATACAACATAAAAAAGATGTCATAAATACACCAATATCCTTATAGAAAATAGAATCTACAATCAATTTACATTAATTAATACTATGTACAGGTTTGAGTGCATTCTATTACTGTGTGATGTCAGAGCAGTGATGAGAAAGTGACTTGCTGAGGGAGACAACGGCTGTTGATGTCCAGCTCTTTTCTTATATCCCTTCAGCTTACTTCACAAATTCTCACTTATAGCTAATGCCAAGAAACTCTCCATCACATAATTCCTCCTTGATTTGGTCTTAAATCATACGGGTTTTAGGTTTGGAATCATATACGTCTGTTGCTTGTTTGCTTTATGTAAATTTTCGTATACTGTCGTCTTGACCAGGAAGGGACTTGGAATCTCAATGGGAATACTCCTGGTAAAATAAAGGTAAATAAAAAATAAAAATAAATGTTCATATGTGACACTTCTACACTTCAAACACAGATTCAGAGCTCCAGTTTTTTAGATCTAAGTATCAATCCATTCAACATCTGTAGTGCTTCCACTTGCGAGTGGCCACTGCAATGTTTGTGTCTTTTCTGTGCCAAGGGAAGAGACGGGTAAGAGCAAGGGTGCCATCAGGCTGCACGGAACCCGTCAGCACATAAAGCTGTGACCGTCCGGGGCGCAAAAGCACACTGGCACACTGGAGGTTGATAAGGAGCCACTGCTGGAGGAGGTGTTGGGTGTCATAAGGCAGGAGAGGTCCCTGACGAATAAACTCAACACGGCCCTCCACATCAAACTCTGGCTCTCCCATGGGCAGGCGACGACGGTGAAGTTTGGCAATCACAGCTGTGACAAAGACAAAAAACAATAAATCATCTGGTTCAGAAAATGACATACAATTGTGAAAAAACATGCCTATACTGGATCCACGTCAACAAACAACATTGTATTGAAAGAATTCGGAAATGTACCAAAGTCATGCTGGCAGAAAGCATCCAGGACTGTTTTCATGGCAGGAGCTACTTCCACAGAAGGACAGTTTTGGCAGGCAGGTTTGGGTAAATCTGTAATAACAAAGTATACATAGTTTAACAACATTGTAGGGCATGTACAGTGATCATAGGAAATCTAAAAGAGAAAGCACTTACTGTAAGTAGTCCAGTCTGCCAATGGGATAACAAAGCAGTAAAGTAAAAACAAATGCTGTGGGCCATACATACCTTTTGCAATGTGGCCAAATTTTGCGTGAGGAGTAAGGCACATGTCTTCCTCAGTAGGAAAGCGGTCACAATCAAGTTCCTCGGGCCATGGGTGACCCTGGCAGGCAAGCACCGGAGCACAGCTGTCCCTCACCGCCACGCACAGACTGCGGCATGGCTGAATAAAACTGAAAGAAGGAATGGCAAGATGTTACACAATGAACATAAAATGAGTGTAATAATGATAAAACAAAAAGTCATTGTTGTACACGTTTGTATTTTTGTTTGGTATATTCCACAGAAAATAACAAGAAATGTAAAATCTCCTTACGTGTCAAGACAGACGGGGGCAATGAGGGAGCAGAGGAAGGCCTGGGCTTGAGGGTGGCAGCCTGTCTGCAGCATGGGTCTCCAGTCCTCCGAACGTGGCACCACCTCACCTTCCAGGTTGCTGTGACCCAAGAAGTTAGGCAGCCGCATCTCAGAGTATCCAACATCCTTGCAGACTTTCATCTGGTTGGGGATAGTGACGCAACGAGTGGACTGACCCATGTCAAATGCCATTAAGGGACATGCCATAGCCAGGAGAGCCACGGTAAAGAACACAGCCATACTGAAGGGTTCACAAAATCCACAGAGTCCACAGGGTAGATAGATGAGCTTTTTACTGAGGTTGCTTGTTGTCAGAAGTGTCTTCGGTCCATGAATGGCTTTGTAGCTGCTGCTGCTGCTTTTTTATATTCGCAGAAAGATCAGCCAGCCCCATGAGTCTGTAAGTCTGTTATCAACTACCTATCAAAGACGCAGAGACAATGCGTTTGGAGACAACAGCTTTTTTTTTGTGACGACTGCAGACAGAGGGTGGGTAATAAGCAGATGTAGGGTGTGTGTGAGGGGGAGAAGGGAGGGGGGACAATGGGCAATCACAACCCAGCTTTCACTGACCAAAGCCTAGTCCCAAAATCTGAAGTTTGTTTTTATAGGTCCAGGAGGTATAAAAAAAATGTCAACACCTCATTGAAGTTAATTTAAATTCTAACTCTTGGTGTTAAATGCATACAATGTGCAGCAGACTAAAGTGCTGCTACTTGGCAGGCAATTTTAGCAATTTGCAATAGGGACTCAGTTACCTTAAAAGTCAATGTGTTTATTTGTCCACTCCATATATTATATTTGCTTTGAGCACAATGTAAAATGATGCCACTTTGTTGCAATGGCTAATATGTAAAAACAATCAAATCCCATAAAGAGTCTCTGCTCAGGGTCACAAAAAGCATCACTGAAAGACCCTTTGGAAATAAAGGTGAGTTTTTTTTTTAACAGACAGACAGGCAGTCTCCTTCATATTGCCAGTCTCTTTCATGTGTCCCTGCTTCCTAATTGGAGGGTTTCATTGGCAGAGCCTCCAGTTCTCATTAGCAACGCAGCGTCTCTTTTGGCTCACCTGGCTTTGATCTCCCAATAAAAAACAGAACCACATGCAAAATACTATTAGTCCACCTCCACCTTTGGCACATTGGTTTGAAGAATCAGTTGCAAAGACATTATTGCATCAGCAGCCACTGCACATGGAACTAGTCACAAAATCTGTATAGAACAATTTACAATAGTATAGAACAATTTTCTATAAGGACATATACAGGCATTTCTTTCAGACAAGATAGCAATTACTTTCATTGGAATGGTACTAAATCACCAGGGCAACATTTGATATCAGGCAGACTCATCTGTCATAATATGCCAATATCCCATTCAAGACATCAGAGATCTCGTCCTGAGATGCAGACCAGGGGCACAGATATAAATGCTAATTTGTCTCGTTCTCTCTGTCTCATGTATTCAAGCCACTTAATTCAACAATAGAACTACATTACATAATCATAGTATTTGTTTGGATGTCGTCTGTCTCCAGATTTAGATGTATATCTGGGACTGATGCCTCTGGGCCTTTGGAGGACCTTCCCTCATGAATCAGAGGTCTCTATCCCACCCAGCCTGCCATGGTCATTGTGTAATCAGACACGCCAAAGCAAAACTCATTCTAAATAGCCCAACTATGATTTCTGTGCCTGTATACCAGCCCTGTCTGCAGCCAGCAAGAGCCCTCCATCGGCCCCAGCCAAAGGACCTTTTACAGCCTGATCTGATGAGTAGAGGCTGGTTCCAGTTCGGGTAGACGAGTACAGCCCGTAAGAGAGGACTAACTGGGCAATTAGAGTCACAGACCAATTTAGGAGAACAATAGGTCCACACATTTAACAAGCTCCCCCTGCCAGGAGCCCAGCAGGGGTCTGTTGTTGGGTCTAATGGCTGCCCTGTAGACACTGTGTCTGTCTTGGTAATGTGTTGCCTCCCCCTGCCTTAGTTAATGAGAAGGTAATAGATAGATAGATAGCTTTTATTATTAGACTCACGGTCCATAAAAAAAAGATACAGATACACAAGACAGATACCAATTAAACAAGTATCCCCATGTTCGCAGGCTTCACAAGATCCCGTGCACATTCATCCCTTCATCCCTTCCTTTACGCAGCTTTTCCTGGCCAATCGGCTTCTGCTCCCTCCCTTTCCAAGCTGGCCGCACTGCAATTCCAGTATTGTATCCAGCAGCTCAAAGGGACCTACCTACTATCTTGCTCGACAATTCTTAGCCTTCTTCTTTCCAACTGATCTGTTCTTACCCCCATTCAAATTCCTTCTTGTCTAACCTTTTGTCCAATGCCGCTGCCATCCCCTCTTTCCACGTTAGCGTTGTCTTACACGGGGTTGGCTATGCACTTGTGGCAGCATTTCCTGGCTTCTCGAAACAGCATTTCCTTTCTTCTGCGTGGACTTTGTCATTCAGCTGTACACGACGCGGCGCCTTCCGTGGTTTTGGCGGTTGCTGCGGGGTTCATGATTTGCTTTCGCTCAGCCCTCGGAATTCAGTGATCGGGCATGGAGTCAGGGTCTCCTTCGTTGACACTCCATGACCTATACCACATTGTTGTGGCTGCCATACTTCGGGGGCACGAATGGTCACATGTCCATACTCATTTACTCCAACAACACAGCAGTAGTAGACATCTTAAATAAAGAAATTCAGACACTCGGCTCCAGAATAAGACATTCAACCCACAGTAGTGCCACCGTTTTTTAGCCCCACCGTTCCACTAACACACCAGCTGAGAAACCTCTCATGCCTCACAAGATGCCATCATCAACAGTCTTGCCCAGCGCCCTCTCAGCCAACTTAACTGGATGAAATTGCTTAAGGCACAACCAGCCACATTTTGGCCTCCATTTCCCTCTCTAGATGTTACGTCCATCTTCAATTTCATCACCCATGCTCCTTCCATTCAACGCTTTTTCAGCTTTTTAGGTGTTCAGAATTTGCACCAACTTCCTCCGTCTTTAACCCTTCTCGTCATCAACGGTTTATCAGATATCACCATCCACACCTCAAACTCTCTCATATTCACACCCCCACTATGAAACTCCTCCACCCAGACCAGCCATCAGACAACATCCACATCAATTTATCTCTCAGCACATTCATAATGTTCATCTGCACATTCATAATGTTCATTAAATCTTCAACTAACACATGGTTGTGACGTGGTCCATGCTAGTGAATCACTGATACTTCTTCTATCACATTCCCAAATAATGAGCTCCTCTGTTCCTTATTGAACTGATACACTAAAATACATTCCATTCATATAGTGCAGCCATACTTATTGAGACACAATAGTAATGCTAGTATCTCCTGTAGTGTTGCTAATATCCAACCCATATCCATGACCAGGGACAGGTTTGTTGTGTAATTGTAATGATTAGTAGGCTATTCCTTAACAATGTATACAGTGGGATTACTAAACGGTCTAACACAGGCTTTACTTTATATAATATTAGGTCACAGTATTAGTGTTTTATAGCTGTTAAAAATATTAAATTAGACTATACATGCATGAAGTACATCTCCAAGCTGTGTATACATGGACCATAGCTGTAGATACAGGTGCCAAGCATTGCTAATGTAATGTGGACTACAGCCTATATTTGGAAGAAAAGCTAGATAGTTGACATATGAGTGACCATTATGTCAACCCACATGACGTACAGGGTTTTCCCCACAGTAACCCTGGTCCACCCTCACATCTTTTGCTGGGAGATTGCCTCAGTCGGTCTGTCCTCTTGGCTAAAGTCTGCCATGTTTCTTATGATTTGTTTGTACTGATTGTGGAGTTCTGCAGGCTGTTTGGCTCCAGCATAGGGTCTCTTTGTTTGGCAAAGTAGCTCAGGTTATGACACCTCTGTGTAATGTTGGAGAAGCTCAAGCTCTTTCTCCCTATCTCTTGTGGACACTCACAGGCCAAAAGTGTTCTTTTGGCTCCATTTATTTCTTAAAGAGACATAATTAGTGCACAATGTAGACAAGGTTCAAAGGAAAATGCTGGGTCATACAGTCACTTAGTCAGGCATTCATTCATTCACTCACAGAGTCACGGCATTTTAAAGCCAGTCATTTGCTTTGTGATATCATTTGTACGCTTGTACTTTGACAACTATCATACAAATGTTTTTACGTTATCAGGCCAATGTTTAAGCTCCCACAATAGTTAAAAAGGAAGAGAAGCTAGAGGACAGTGTGTTTATTGTGGGAATGTTAGCCTCTTGATGTTAAAGTGTATTTAAAATAGTACCTTCTTTATCTTGTTAATGTATAGGGTAAACCTTAAATTAACATCCTCATATTCAACTCTGCCTGACAGTATCATATGCTGTATCAGCTGGAGATATTCTCATAACTGTATTCACATTTTCCTAAAAATAACATTTCTGGTATTATTTGACATTATGGCATGCAGACTTTAAAATGACCGACCCACCAAATTGCTTGTTCTCCTCAGTTATCTGGAAAGTATTTTGGTTGTGCACATCTTCTCTATTTTATAGCTCTGTAAAGACCATTCAGGTAATCACACAGCCCAGGGAACTCAATAACAATGCTTCCAGTTTCTATTATACCAGCTTGCCTGCTCACATACAAATACCTTGTTTAACTGGGAACACTCACACATTATTATTTTCTTTTACTTTTTCTAAGACTAGAAACAGATTATTTGATGGTTTAACGTCCATTCAAGCATAGAGTAAGGAAGTTCTCTATCATCATCCATCGCTTTAAAGCTTTTCCTAACGCTGCACACTTGTCATGATCATGTATCACATGACATGCAGTGTTGTCTGGATGAGTATATAACCAGCCATTGTTTGAAACATTCACTGGCGCTGGTGATTTAGCATAAAATCGTCCTTTAACCATTTTCGAGCATTCCCTACACCTTTTAATTCGCTTACTGCTAATAATCCATCACCCCCCTCCTATAGGCGTTCATAAGTCAGAAGAGGCTCTGCCCAGACACTGAGGACCTCTCATGGATCAAATCCGAGCGAGGCTGGCCCAGGCTCCAGAGGAGGAGCTGAAGAAGCTGCCACAGATGCTAAAAGGCAAAAAAAAAGCAAAGCCCAAACTGTAGCTTACAATTCTTAGATGCTCAGATGTAGACTGTCGGTGGTACATACAGTATAGGATAACAGATACCTCTTTACCATGTTTTTGGCATTTCTGCCTATTTGAAAACAAGAACTTGAACACATTTTCATTTGCATGTCAATTTTCTTTTTGATGTTTGTGTATTTTACACCCAGGTCAGACTATTTAGCCTAGTTCATATTTATAAGTAAAACGTGAATTTTTAAAATTGGGAGTACTATATGTCTTCAACATCATTGCGGCATTACTCAAGTGTAGAAACTTATGTTTGAATGTGATCCATAACTAAAATAAATGTTCTGTGATATTTTGTGATATCAAATTGTATCACGTGCAGCAGCCAAATAAAGTTAACCGGTATGCATTAACAGCCTGTCTGTAATTTCACCAAATCACCACAAGATCCCGCTCTCTTCTCTCTTTACCTAGTCATTCTCGACTAAAACCAATTTTTAACTCAGCTAGTATTACAATTATCTAAATAAACAATAATACATTCCTTATTTTCAACCAGATACATACCTAAATACATAAACCTACACAAAAGCAAAAGAAAGTAACACAAAACATGCCAGGGATGAGCAAAGATTAAATAGAAAATTATATATATATATATATATATATATATATATATATATATATATATATATATATACATATATACATATAATTTTCTATTCAATCTTTATTATATATATTAGAATGAACTCTTTTTCAGGTAGCATTTATTTAACTAAAACTTTTTTAATTTACTATATAAAAACCGCATTGTTGATCTTTAGATAAATATAAATATCATGTAGCTAACTTTCTGTAAAGTTAAACAAATTAAACTGTTTAAGTTGTAAAAACTTTCCACTTATAAAAGCTCAATGTGGGCACGGGAAGTTGATTTGACAGAGGATTACTTTTTTATTTAGGCTTTACCTCAAATAATTGTGCGTGCGTCAATTAATGTCATGGCAACAGAATGATGACCCAACCGAGGTTATATAATGTCTGCAAAACATTCGGATCGCTCACTTTGCTCTTGGTCTTGGACTTCTTGCAAAGCTAACTTGTGGACAGCGAACTCTTTGAGTTTTAAACCGCTTGAGACAAATTACTGGTAAAACTACTGGATCTTGTTGAAAAAACAAAAACTACAAAACTACTGAATCCCTTTACTGTTGTTGGAAGCCGGAGAGCTTGAAATGGCCCTCTGTCGTCCACCTGAGGAACGGCTGCTGATGGGAGTCGCCCAGTTGGACATCCCTGAAGGTAAGACCACTTTTAGATTTTTATGTTATTTTATTGTATTTATGTCTTTTATTATTTCATCTAGGCTATTTCCTGGGGAAAAAAACTACTTTTATCAGTAGTTATCCTAATTAATGCAACTTTTAGAAGGCAGTGTTAACTAAAGGTGAACAGTTAGCTAAGCTAGCTAAAGGCCTGTTGGAAAAACAGATTCGGTGAAAACAGTCATTTACTCGACGATTTCTCCGTGTAAAATTATTATTTGCTAAACACAATTTGGTAAATATCCCGGGAAATTTGTGGAATGCATTAATAACTAGTGTAGGTATTTGAAAACATTGTTATTTTGGTTTGAGGGCATCAAATCTTCCAAAAGTTACCTAGCTAGTTACAACAAAATAGTCGTCGACCCAACCAAATTTCATAAAATGCCAAAAATATGTTTTAGTTGTGCACCATGGAAACGATGGATTGGAGTTAACCTTAGTAAGGATGGAAACCAGTTCGTTTTCGGTTGATGACGTATGAAGTGTTACATTAGTCCTTTTAATTTTAAAATTTAACTATCATATTAAATGAACTTATTTTCAGATAAATGTTGTTAAGATTGATCATTCTCCACCGGGTTCCTTTGTGTAAATTATTCTTCGTGCGTAAAATCACGTATCGAGCTCCTTCTTTACGGTTGTTCATGTATATTTTATTTTCATCATTAATTATGATTAGGCTACTGTTTGTATTATTATAATTAAAATGACTGTTGTTGCTGTTATGTTACGTGTTCTCTGTACAGCAGCTCTAAAGAATAGACATAACAACAGCTATGTTTAGTTTCCAGACCACTTTGATATAGATTTTTTAACTATAGTATGAGTTAAATACTTCAACCTCCTATCTTAAAATACTTGTGATATCAAGTCAAAAATGTTTCCAAGATCAACTCATTAACAGTTACGTTTTTCCAAGTGACCAAGAAGAGTAAATCATGCTGCTTAAATTGTCATGTCCCCTTGTTAAAAAAAATCTGAGGCAAAACGGCACAATATTTGACTGTTAAAAATAGTAGTCTCTAGTGTGTATCCAGTATAGTTAACATTATGAGCCATTCTTATAATTTGATGATTTTATTTCCTCCTCAGGTGGTGTAAACCCCTTCATTGAGCGTCCTGCAGAACATGGCCTCCCTGTAGATGAAGGTGAGTATGAGGAAGGTGAGTATGGGGTAGTTGAGTATGAGATTGCTGTTGCAGATGAAGATGACCTCTCCCCCGACGAAGAAGAAGACGATCAACTGGTCGACAGTGACCAGGATGAGGATGACGACACGGGTGATGAGGACGACTGGTCTGACAGTTTCAGCGATGACTCCGGGTATGACTCCCTGTCTGAAGAGGAAGAGGATGAAGAGGATGAAGAGGACGTTGAAGAAGATGTTGAAGAGGATGTTGAAGAGGATGATGATGGCAACATCCGACCTTGCTCCCCTCTCATCCAGCAGTTCCCAGCTCCAGGCTTTTGGCAGAGATGGGAACATGTGACTCCGCCTGCTTTTTTCTGGCCCCGCTCTTTTGATGTTCCACATCGGGAGATTCCTGTGCATCAAGTGAAACATGCTGAACATGTTCTACCCTCAGCCTCTCAAAGGTCAAACATGTCTGCTCCTTCAACCTCAGGCCTTGGGTCCTCCACAAAGAGGAGCAGGGAAGAGAGCGACACAGGGGAGGTAAGTATGAAGAGGCAGAAGTGGAATTGTGAGGACATCCATGACGAGTCAGCTCCCTCGACTTCAGGCCTCAGCTCCTACAGGAGCAGGGAAGACAGCCACAGGGAGTCAGCCCCCCCTGCTGAAGATGGTCTACCCTCAGCCTCTCAGAGGTCAAAAGAGTCTGCTCCTTCAACCTCAGGCCTTGGGTCCTCCACAAAGAGAAGCAGGGAAGAGAGCGACACGGTGCAGGTAAGTACGAAAAGGCAGAAGTGGAATTGTGAGGACAGCCATGATGAGTCAGCGGCATCGACTTCAGGCCTCGGCTCCTATAGGAGCAGGGAAGACCGCTACAGGGAGTCAGCCCCCTCCACTTCAGGTCTCGGTTCCAACAGGAGCAGGGAAGACCGCTACAGGGAGTCAGCCCCCTCCCCATTCAGTAAATACTGGATGGGCCCTTTTGATCACCTGAGAGGAACTGAAGACAGTGACTCTGATTAGGTCAGAGTTTGGGTGCGTTTGCTACAGGATTGGAAATAAGATTACACACACACACACACACACTGACAGATTATCAGTGTGTTATCCAGGAGTACTTGTTCTTTCATTTTTAAACTAAGCTGTAGATGCCTATACAAGAGGTAAGTTAAAAATGACAGCATTAACTATGCAAAAAAATAATAATACATTATTACTAACATTAATAAAAGTCCCCAGCTAATTATCTTCTTTTCATATTCTATTAGACTCAACCTTCAGGATCTCCATGACGACAGAGAAGACGTGTTTACTCCGGACCAGATGAGAATGATGGAGGACCAGAGGACCAGCAGGAGAGCGGCGGCCGCCTTTCTGTCAGTCGGCTAAGTAAGTACACCCATTACTCAGATTACCCAAGTACCAGTAGTGACATAAAGTGGTGATTACCCACGGGGTATTACATTTATTTAAGTAACCTTCCTGAATTTTAGATGGGTAAATAGATAGATGGACTTTATTAATCCCAAATTGGGAAATTACTCTTTTACAAGCAGCAAGTAACAAGTTACCAAAGACATACAGTATATAATCACTCAAACACAAACAGAAATACAAGAAACATACAATAAATAATAAAAACATTAAAAAATAAGATACAAGAAAATAAGACAGAAAAGAATAAATAAAATGCCAGAACAATTACAAAATGTTATACTTAGATGAATGAAAAATAATGTATATATACAAACGTAGAAAAAAATGAACAACCTACATACAAAAATATATCATAAAATAAAATATTTACAGTATAATGTTAGATATTAAATATGAAGTGACCAGTGTACAAGTAGCATAATAGTGCAATATTGTAATGTGTGAGGCAATGAGATAGTTATCTCCCACACAGCTGGGAATTGTTGTACATTATTATGGAATAAGGGGGTGATGACATTGAAGCTGTCAGAGTCTGTTTTTGAGAAGGTTATAATATAATATACATATATCATTATTCCATTGTTTAAATTATTATTCCATTATTTTAGACCAAGAGCTAGCAAAAATACAAACAGTGTACAGGTGTGTTCAACATTATTCACTTGTTTTTCTGTTTCACAGGACAGGACTCCTCTGTGTTTCTGGCACACCCGGGACAGCTGAGAGTAGACGTCAACCAACCAACCCCCCCAGGCAGACCCCTGACCCCCTCTCAGTACTCTAGGCACTCTAGACCCCTGACCCCCTCTCAGTGCCCTGCTCCCGGGCACCAAGCCCTGCCTGAAGACCCAGTGAGGACAGTTCCACCCCGACCCCCACCAACACCACCTTCACCTGCCAAGAGGATGATTACCGCCCCAGCCCGACCAGCACAGACGACGTTGTCTTCGTCTGCTCGTCTTGCTCCTCACATACACAGGAAGCTGTCACCACAGACACTTGAGACTGAATTACATTTTTTTTAAAGTAATTATTTTGTACATTATGTAAACTGTTTATCTCTGAATAGTGCAATGCAATACCAAGTGTAAGACAAACCTTCTAAATATTTGTAATTATGTATACACAATATTATATACTTGTATTTATCATTCAGAAACCTGACAATGTTTGACTGGAATAAAATAATGTGCAAATGATGATTTAGTGTGTTCTAGTTTCCATTATACTCAAAGGCATTCATTTTACAAATATAACCTTTAACTGTGTTATAAAAATTGTTAAATATTGTTATTTTGAATAATTTCGTAAGTATCAATTAAGTATTACAATACTCATGTTACATGATGATATGATTAAATAGGTAACGCTAGATACAAACAATCTAAACTAAAGAATCTTTGACAAATGTACAGTTTATTAAAGTACAAACATTAAGTGTATTTTCAATATCAGACATAATCCCATTGGCGTTACATTTTGAGTTTGAGTTCTTTAAACATTCTCAAGATAGAAACTGAAGTGTCTGCATGCAGTACAGGAGAAAGATGATGCTTCACTGATCCAGTTGGAAAGAAAGCAACAAGAAAGCCTTTCTAGTCATGAATATTATCAAACCTAGACAGAAAGAAAAGCTCTTAAAGGAAGGGTCAATGTTAAATAAATACATGAGTCCTTTTTAAATATTAATCATAAAATGAAGTAAGTGAAATCTTAAATTAAACTGTGAATTGGATGATTTCAATGATTTCAAATAAATTAAAAAGAATTTTAAAACTCAAACAAAAAAAAATGTATTTAATAATTCTATCAAATTTCCTTACAGTTGACACTTGGCCAAATAACTCTACGGAAGATAACAAAAAACAATGCAGAAAGAATAAAATAGCATTTCATTTTAACATTCAAGAAATTAATGATGTCTGTCTATTGTAATAAGTGACATATAAGTAAACTTAACTTACTGTAATACAATTTCAATTCATCATTTTTATTTGATTGTGTCGCAAATGCAATAAAGGGACGATGCATACATACATGCAGTCACACGCACAAAGGACAAGAATCCAGCAGGTGAAGCTCTTATACTTACACTTTTCTACATCACGTATTATAGCTTCAACTGACAGATGTATGGGCATGTAGATCAAACAGCTTACAAAGTCACCTGAGAAAATGTAGATTGTCTCAATAAAAGTATTTTAAAACAGAGCACATTATTTAAAGAGGGCATCTTTATTCTCCCATAGTTACAATGAACAGGCTATGTATCCCCATTATCTGTACAGCTGTGCAGTTCCTGCTATTTTCAATTGTTATTCTTATTGATGTCCAATATTGACGTTATTATTGGCTAGTTAAAGTATTCCCAGTATTAATCTCCCATTTTATGGATATTTTTCGACTGGTAGATTATGTAGCCCCTCCTGTGCTGCAGCATGGGATTGGGACCTTGTGAGACCACTAGAGGTCCTTAGTTCTCAGGTTGGGAACCCCTATTGTAGTCTGCTCATTAATATCTGGATGACACCACCACCACCGCCTCGTGCTGCTGCGCCATACTGTCCCGGCATGGCATCGGCTCGTGGGCTGTCGGGGGGGGGGGGCTCCGGTTGCCACTATTGGCTGCTAGGCTACAGTGTTACCGAGAGCGAGCGGTTGTCTTCTCATCTCCCTGGAGCGTGGAATCTGCTGGCTTTCAACATGATTTTAAGGCGACTCATATAACATGCAACGCTGCCCATACATGTCCTCATCATCTGACATTTGATCTGTTAAGATGTGACCTAAATACTTAATTTTACAACCAACATTTAGCACTTGCCCTGCCGGATGGAAAGATTGAAAAAATCAGGTTCTTATCCTCTTTCACTCTACAGATCATAACCAAACTCTTTTTGGCATTATATTTCACATCATATTAAACAGCTCCTGAAACCCTGCACTGCTAGGAGAACAACAGCCGTGACAACAGGGTAATAGGAGTATGAGCCATATGGTTGGGCACCTGTCTGTCAAACATATCTCACCTCTAAGATAGGTAACATACCTAATGAATCTGGCTATACACACTAAACCAAGACATTACTATCATTCTCTTTACAAGTTCAAAGTCAACATATTCACTGAATTGCACAACATTCTGCTCTGACTCCATATGAAACACACGTTGGGCTAACTATCCAACCAATTCAATATTTGAAATCACAACTTTGCACAATGCAAATATTACTCTTCATAGTTTTTGTACTTATAGCAATTAAGTTCTTCTGATTCAGCACTACCAGAAGTTGCACTAGGACCAGTACTTAAGTGGAAATCCACCCTAAAACATAATTTATTGCCGTAATACACAGTACACCTCCGTTTTAATATGTGAATTAGCATCCTAAGCATGACAATGAGCTTTCAAAATTATCTTGCTATACACTGAACCAAAACATGACTTCTTGATGCTTCTGTCTGCAGGTGCAGTCAGGAATTGTCTTTGCTAGTGCAAGACATCCTGCTCAAATCTATTTATATTTAGCAAAATAGCTTTCTGTGTCACATCTACAGTAACAATACTGTGACGATTTAGCAATATGTAAACAAGACATTATCATTTACCGTTACAGCAGTTTTTTTTTGTTAAACATTAACTAAAGACAAAAGATCATACATGTAGTGCCATAATTTAGAGAGAAATCGTGGTCCTGCTCCATTGATGGTTAATTATAAAAAGCTCTTGCTATCACATCAGCACACTATGGTCATTTATCTGGGATGTGGGGATGTTGGGTCCACAGGTAGTGATTCCACATTTAAACAAAACTAATCTAAAAGTCAGTTACTACATCGGTGTCAATAGACCTGCTTCAAACATATCACAAAAAGACCCTGTCAACTCAAGTCTTCCTGCTCCAGTATCCAGCTAAGAAACTAGTTTGTGGATACTGAAGCTATCATTTAAAATCCTTCCCTCTACAGTAGTCTCGATTGGCAGGGTGGGACATCATAACAAACAACTGAGACATACATCAAAGACAGAGTCTTGTTTGGTAAGGAGGGGGGGGGGGGGGGGGG